>NW_027636371.1:0-28004 GCF_903797595.1 Erithacus rubecula
CTGCTGCGGCAGCGCCTGCACAGGCACCTGCCTTGGAGGTCTTCTCCAACATAAATCCATTGTTTTAATGCTCTCTGGCCCATGTGCATCTTCCACACCCAATTGGGAAGAGATTGGGGGAAATCCCATGACTTTGGAGACAGTGGGTAGAAACTCCTCCAAAAATCGCTGTTTCCAGAACACTGTGGAAGAGGCCATTTGGAGTGGCTCCACAGCACAGGAAACCAATGAGGAGGAAAAGGCCCGGAGATCCCTCACGAGGGTGGGCTGCAAACACAGATCTTGGATATCTGAGGAGGAAAGATCCAGCCTGGGCCAGAGAAGTGCACAGAGCTGCAGCCAGAGCTCAGAGTTTGGGGTCCATGAGCAGCATCATGATGAGGAGAAGCCCCACGAGTGTTCGAATTGTGGGAAGGGCTTCAGGAAGAGATCCTCCCTGATCTGCCACTGGAGAGTCCATGTGGGGGAACGGCCCTACGAGTGTGGAGCGTGTGGGAAGGGCTTCAGTACGAGATACAAACTGATCCACCACCAGATGATCCACACTGGGGAGAGGCCCTACGAGTGTGACAAATGCAGGATGAGGTTTCAGACCAGCTCCAATCTCCTCAGGCATCAGCGCATTCACACAGAGGAGAGGCCCTTCCGCTGCCCCAGCTGTGGGAAGGGCTTCAAATACAACTGCTGCCTTGTCTCCCACCTGCGTATCCACACTGGGGAGAGGCCCTATGAGTGCTCCCAGTGTGGCAAGTGCTTCAGGACCAGCTCTGATCTGATTGTCCACCAAAGGAGCCACACGGCTGAACAGCCCTACGAGTGTGATAAATGCAGCAAGAGGTTTCCAACCAGCTCCAGTCTCCTCCAGCACCAGCGCATTCACACAGAGGAGAAGCCCTTCTGCTGACCCAAATGTGGGAAGGGCTTCAGGTACAACTCCAACCTCGTCGCCCACCGGCGCATCCACACCAGGGAGAGCCCTTATGAGTGTTCTGAGTGTGGGAAGAGCTTCTCACAGAGCTCACACTTGACCACACACCAACAGAGGTACCACTAAGGGAAGCCCTGTGAGTGCCTTGAATGTGGGAAGAGCTTCATGTGCCGCTCCAGCTCCGTTCTCCATTACAGGATCCATGCTGGATGATCCCAGTGTCTCCCACTGGGAAGAGCCCCAGTGATCTGTGTTGGGAAGACACCTGGCTGGGGGGTCTCCATATTCTCCTGGCTTCCCTTGGGTACCTGGACACATCCACAGACCAACATCACAAATCCATTGTGGAGAGCACATTTGTCGACTTCTGACCCCAGAAAAATATCATTTGTTGCATCTTCTGGTGGCATCAAGCAACACTGAGTGGCCATGGAGGTCTTCTACAATAAAACACCATTGTTTTAATCCTCTCTGGCCAATGCACATCTTCCACATCCAAATGGGAACAGACTGGGGCAAATCCCACGATTTTGGAGACAGTGGGGTGGAAACCCCTCCAAAAAGGGTTCTTCCCACCCAGCCAAGCATGTGGATGCTCTGCCAGAAGGGACACGTAAATCTTTTTGTTTTGGCCTTGAAACAAAAAGGTTTCTGTTCATCCCTTTGAAAGTCCTGAAATTAGAGTAAAAATAAAGATGTTGAAGTAATGCAGGGATGGGGAGATGTGGTAGACAATGACACAGGTGAGATCATGGATGGGGACATGAGGGGACACAGCCTTTCATGGGGACATAGACATGGATGGAGACACAGGCCTAGCTGTGGACATAAGGGGACGTGGACATGGGTGGGGACATGAACTGCAACAGCATCAATGCCACAACCTGTGCCACCACAGTGTCACCAGCACCTCATCTCAGCCATGGCTAAGATGGTTGCCCAATGCACCACATCCCCACTGTCACTACTGCAATATCCCAGCCAAATGTCACCACCCACCAGGGTGGGAGGGTTGTTGACAAGTTGTTGTCAGGGCTGGTTCAGCTGGTGAAAAGCAGTGTGGAAGCAAGTGACAGCCACCAGGGTGTCCCAGGGCCACCACGTTCAGGGGACCCCTGGGGGACAGGGCAAGGATCAGTGCCACACGAGGTGTCACTAGAGGTGTCCTAGTGGCAGTGTCCCCACAGGTGTGGTGATATTGTCCCCTGCTGTGTGTCCTGGTAGCATTGTGTCCCCTCCCCTCTGTCCCCATCCTCCACCATGGTTCCCTGTCACCCCTCTGTGTGTCTCAGTCCCCTTCCATGTGCCCCTGTCTCTCGTCCTGCGTTCCTGTCCCCCACTCCCAGCGTGGCCTAAGTACCTGAGGTCCCAGGCCCGTGTCCTTCAGGGTGTCCCCATGTCCCTCAGGATGTTTCTGTGGCTGCTCCTGGCACTGAGTGTCTGCACTTGCCCCAGCACAGGTAGGGACAAGCCGTGACACCCTGTGACACCCATGAAAACCTTTCTCCTCTGATTTTGGGTCTTTTCCCCCTATTCTGGATACTTGCTCCCCTATTTTGTGTCTTCCCCTCTTTTGGGTCTTTCCCACTTATTTTGTTTCCTTTCCCCTTATTTTGGTTCCCTTCCTCTTTTGTTGGATAATTTCCTCCCTTTTCCACCCTTTCCCCCATATTCAGGTACCTTCCTGCTTCTGGTACTTTTGTGGATGCCTTTCCCCTCCTCCAGTCCTCTCCCCACCCCTTAGTCCTCCTCACCCCCCCACTGGTTGCCCCCCAGTTGTTGCCCCACACCACATGGACTCGGTGCTCACCATCCTGGACACACTTGAGACTCAGGCCTGGGGCAACTCCCCCAGCACCGCCACGGCCTTGGGGAGGGGGTTGGGGGTCTGCAGCACCCCGGGGTGCTGAGCGGTGCAGGGTGAACGCCCCCCGGCTCTCACTGCAGACCAGTGGCAGCTCCTGGCCGAGCTCCTCCGCCACGACCCGGTGACCCCGGAACTGGGGGCGGTGCTGGCCCCCGACAGCTGCCCAGCTGTTGGTGTCCCAGTGTTCTGCCCTCCTCCAGGAATAAACAACCTCCTGGGACACCCCCCCAAATCTCCCCAAAGGGCATTTGTGGCTTAGCTTTGGAGTCCTTCAAGCTCCAAAAATCTTCCCCTACACCCTCAAAAACTCCCTCTGATGGAGACCCCAGGGGCGAGCTCCCCCTCTGCAGTCACTGTGAGATGGGGGGACAATGTCCCAGGGGCGGGAGGGCTGCGGACACAGCGAGGGCTGGACTGTGTGGTCCCTCCGCTTCCAGTTCCTGCTCCTCATCCTCTGTCCCAGCTCTTCCTCCCACTCCTCCTCCTCTTCCTCCTCATCTTAATCCTTCCACCTCTTCTCCTGCTGTTTCTCCATCACCGCTCCCCCATCCCCACTGCTCCTGCCCCGTTCCCGAGCCCTTGCAGCCCGTGGCAGGAGCAGGGATGGAGCCGGGACAGGTCGGGATGGGCAGCGCAGAGCTCTCGGCTGCTCCCACCCACTGGAGGTGGGGGGAACCCGGCCCAGGGAAAAGGAGAGGGAAACTGGGAAAACTGGGGGCAGCAGATCCAAAGTGGGACTTGCTGGGGACCCTGGGTGGGAAATTCCATCCCTTTGGACTCTTCTCAGACACCTGGAGATGCTGGAGCAGGGACTGCAGAGATGGATGAGGGATCCCAAAAGTGGGATTTTGGGGACAGGATCTGTGGGAATGGAAATGTCCTGCTCCTTTCCCAGGGCAGGGTCACACCTGAGCCAGGTGTGCAGGGCAGGACCTTGCCCTGAGCCTTAGCACTGACCCACCTGCAGTATCTGCTTCCCCTCGGCCTCTTCCTCCTGTGGCCACAAGCCCAGCTTGGTGTTGAACAAAGGGGCTGGGCTGGGGTCATCCCATGGTGGGGGCTGCACACCCCATCTGCCCCCTCTCCAAATTCCCTCCTGGGGGCTGCAGGAGCTGGGGCAGGAGCCCTGTGGGGAGGGAAAAGGGGGGTGACACCAGGATTGGGTTATAGTGGAGTTGTAACTGTGGCCAGGGAAGAGCAGTGAGAACCTGTGAGAGGAACAATTGTGCACACAGGCAGGGCAGGGCAGGAGGAGGGGCAGGAGCTGCTCCAGGGGCTGGAGCTGATTGCCCTGACATTCCATGGTGCAGTCTGTGCTGAGGCAGCCGGGCCCTGCAGCCCATGGAGGGCACGGAGTGCAGAGATGCACCTGCAGCGCCTGGAGGAGCCCGTGCCGGAGCAGGGGGATGCCTGAGTGGAGATTGGGACCCCATGAGAAACCTATGCTGGAGCAGGGACCTGGCAGGGACCTGCAAACCCATGCAGAGAGGAGCCCACGCTGGAGCAGGGTCCTGGCAGGACTTGTGAGCCCATGCAAGTGTGACCCACGATGGAGCAGTTTGTGAAGAACTGCTGCCTGTGAGATGAACTCACCTTGGAGAAATTCATGGAGAAGCATCTCCAGAAGGAACCTCATGGTGCAGCAGGGGAACCACTCCTCTCCCCAAGCAGCAGGAGAAACAACACGTCATGAACTGACCCTGCACCACTGAGGCAGGAGGTAGAGCTGGGAAGGAGGGAGAGATGGGCAGAAGGTGTTTTTAAAGCTTTATTTTACTTCTCACTATGCTGCTCTGATTCAATTCCTTTAAATTCAATTAATATCTCTAATTTCAAACCTGTTTTTCCCATTATGGCATTTGCTGCGTGATCTGTTCCAGTCCTTATCTCCACCCATGAAGCCTTCATTATGTTTTCTCTCTCCTGTCTATCTCTGGAGGGGAGTGAGAGAGCAGCTCTGGTGGGTGTCTGGAATCCAGCCAGGGTTATCTGACAACAATTCCTTTCTCTCATTCTTTATTCCTTTCCAGAGGTCACAGTGCAGAGGTTGAGTGGGGCTTTGATGGGGCAGTGAAGGTGTTGGGGAGCAGCAGGGACAGGAGCCCCAGGGATGTGGGACAGGCATGAGAGGGGCCCAGGCAGCTGGCAGGGAGCAAGACCTGTCCCCCTGGGCCAGCAGCAGCCCCGTGCCCTGCCCAAGGCGCTGCCACCAGGGGCTGGGCCCAGAGGCAGGGGGAGACCCCAGTCCCGGGGGCGGCGTTTCTGCCCCGAGCCCCGTCCAGCCCAGCCTGCCCCGAGTGCGCAGTGACCGCTGGCACGGCTGCACTGGACAGTGTGACCTGCTGGGGACACTGAGAGCTGCCCTGGGACACTGCCCTGGGGATGGCACAGGCACCAAATAAACCACAGCCAGCCCCCTCCTTGGGATGGCACAGGCACCAGAGCACAGCACAGCCCTGCTCCTTGGGATGGCTCAGCCCCTGTGAGTGTCCCGAGTGTGGGAAGAGCTTCTCACAGAGCTCTCATTGCACCAGACACCAACGGAGGCACCACTGAGGGAAGCCCTGTGAGTGCCCTGAGTGTGGGAAGAGCTTTGTGCCAGTCTTAGGCTGCAAGGCCAGATGTAACCACAAGTATATATTCTATCTGCATCTGTTAAAACCAGGCAGAGCAGTGCTCCTTATCTCTTCCATGACTCATCCCTCATAACTGTGGGGGGGATGGGATGTGGGGGAGGGGGGGGGGAATATCCTCTGTTAACAGGCCAGCTGTTAAAGCCAGGTGGAGCTGTTTTCTTTATCTCTTCCAGGACCCACCCTTTGTCCAGGAAGATAGATATCTTCTGTTAATAAGCCATTAAGTCTCACTGCAGGACTGATCAAATTACATCCTCAATTTGAGATGCCACCCTCATCCATGAGGAAGAGCCAAAAAAGGTCTGAAAATTTGAAACATCAGAGAAGCCTTTTTCCACTAAATTCCCAGAGGAAGACCAAGTCCATCTTCATCACCACTAGACTTAAAAAAGAAACTACACTTTTCTCCAAAATCATTGTTTCAACAAAACCACATCTGTCACTCCAAGAAAACTATAGTCTGCATTTAATCACACTGCTAGCAACACCCTGGCCAACAGGGCGTCAGGCTCTATTCTGACTCTATCACGGTTCTGGTTTTTATACTACTATATTTTTATTTTAATTTTCCTAGAAAACACTGTTATTCCTATTCCCATATGCTGAAGGAAAGCACTGCTCCAGCTAGTGAGAAACCCTCCCCTGCCTCACGGAGGGACAGTCTGATGATGCAGCAGTGGAATCCACAAACCCTCCAGGCTCCGGCTGAGCTGCAGGGGCAGGCACAGCCAGCAGCAGTCACCCTTGCGAAAACTAAAAAGTCTAAGATGAAATGAGAGCACCCAGTTAATAAAGAAAGGAGGTTCCTCACAACCTGTAGGGGAGTCAGAGGTTGAGATTATCACTGATTCCCCTTAGTATAAAATTCTCTGTAATTTGCAAAAAGACATTGTATGATGGGGGCATAAGGTTTATACAATCTGATTACTTCAGGTCTGGGACCTATTGGGTACAGGTGTACAACTGGATGGTACTGAGGCAAGGAATTTGGGATCCTTGAACCAGGACTCAGGTGTGGATCAGGTAAGGGAGCCAGACCCCCTTTCCCTCTGGGAGTAGTTTTTAATGAGTGTAAGAGAGAGGTTTTTCCACAGAGAGAATGCAGGAACACCACCATAGAATGCACTGGAAGACCCTTGAGGAAGGGATCCAGCAGCTGAGAGAAGTGGCAGCACTGGAGGTGCTCTCTGGGAGGGGTGGACAGCAGGACAATGGCCATGACAAAGTCAGGTGCACAGGGCAGATGTGAAATTTCACAAATCTAGGACCATCTCAATATACATCCTTCATTGCAATGATTAATGCTGGTAACAACCAAGAGACTGGGTTCTGTCACCAACAAGCTCAGAAATTACAAGAGTATGATCAACAGCCCGATGCAGACTCGTGTCTCTGCTGTGGTTAAGGAACTCAAAGAGGAGTTTAAGAGATGAGGGAGACAAGGGAAGAGATGAGGAAGATGAATGCAGCATGAGTACGAGTCACAGGCCCCAAAGTCAGAGCCCAACACCCCCCAGCTAGGGAGAGAGGGTACACCCCACAAGCTGACCAGTGGTTCTTTTTGCACAACCATGGGGAAAACAGGAAAAGGTGAGATGAGAAACCCACCTCTGTCCTGGCAGCACGGGTGTGTCAACTCAGGGAGGGAAACGCTAACAGAGGGAGCTCCACTAAAGTGAAGGGAGCCTCCCATGACCAAGCTGCCAGGTATTACAGAAAGGAGGATAACCTGTGAGATCCCCTTAAAAGAACCTCTAGTATGTATGCCCAAAAAAGA
Organism: Erithacus rubecula; assembly: GCF_903797595.1. Classification (NCBI taxonomy): domain Eukaryota; kingdom Metazoa; phylum Chordata; class Aves; order Passeriformes; family Muscicapidae; genus Erithacus; species Erithacus rubecula. The sequence continues at coordinate 7,209 of NW_027636371.1, forward strand.
AATAATAACCAGGGCTAGAGGGGCTCTGCCTTGAGCCAGGGAGAGGCATGGGAAAGCCAGGTCTTTTGGATGGAGTAGATCCAATGCCCTGGCACATCAGAGCCACAGAAACATGAGGCATTAGTTGATCCTGGTTCACAGTGTACCCTAATGGCATCAGGACATGTGGGGGAAGAACCTGTTGCCATTGTTGGGGTGACAAGAGGATCACAGGAAATGACTTTGCTGGAGGCTGAGGTGAGCCTGACTGGGAAGGAGTGGCAGAAACATCCAATTGTGACTGGCCCAGTGTTGCATCTGGTTGTTAATTAGGGTGGTAGCTAATGAAGGAGCAGGAAAGGCCTTTGCAAGGGTTTTATAGAGATGTTTATTTCAGCCACAGATCTGCATCATCCAGAGTTCAGGGAACAAAGGCAATGGGGCTTGTGGGGGCTTCAGGCTTGGTACATGGGATCAGCAGGCTGGGAAAACTTTAGGGGCCAATTACCAGGGGACAGGGGGTGTCCAAGGGTGGGGTTAGGGCAAAAAGGCCAACAGGGGAACAGAGTGGGAGTGACCAAAAGGCTGACAGACAGGGAGAGGGGCACAGGGTTAACCCAGGGAATAAAACAGGGGTTGCTTTCCCTAATTGGGAATGCGTTTGGTCTCCACAGCCCAGATGCTCCGTGTATTCTAGGCACAGACTTTCTCAGGAACAGCTATTACAAAGATCCAAAGGGACTCAGGTGGGCTTTTGGAATAGCTGCTGTAGAGGCAGAGGGCATTAAGCAATTGAACACCTTGCCTGGATGATCAGAAAACCCCTCTGCAGTAGGACTCTTGAAGGAAGGAGAGCAACAAGTGCCAATTGCCATCACGATGGTGCACTGCCAGCAGTATTGGATGAATCGAGATGCCATGATCCCCATCCATAAAATTTTGGCCAGAAACCCAAAGGATGGTCAGTAAAACCCACTCATCCTTCAACAGCCCCAGTTTGCCTGTGGGCAAGTCTGACAGAAAATAGAAATTGACTGTAGACTATTGTGCCTTGAAGGGAGTGACTCCACTGTGGGAGCAAAGACAGAGAGTACCATGGATTTAATTAGCATAAGCAGCTGGATAACCAAGATGCCTTGGCAAGAACACAGAGAGCTTTGAAGATTGCATGAAGATTGGATCAAGACTGATGACAGGAAAGAAGACTGAATTAAATAGAAAAGTTGCAATATGTGTGATGGTTAACCCAATCAATGCAATAAAAAACAAATACTAGCCTTCCTAAAAATAGTATATAAGCATATGTAGCTCACAGTAAATTTGGATTCTGATCACCAGTCAGTAGTTCCTGTCTCTCTCTCTATAATTCCTGAGTGCTGCTGTGCCAGACATGCAGGAACTCCAGTACGAGCTGGAGTCCAAGGCAGCAAAGTGGCACCACTGACATTGCAATTTTTCAATGCATTTTTCTCCATTCCTTTGGCAGCAGAGTGCAGGCCTCAGTTTGCTTTCACCTGGAGGGGTGTCCAGCACACCTGGAACCGACTGCCCCAGGGCTGGAAACACAGCCCCACCATCTGCCATAAACTAACCCAAACTGCACTAGAAAGGGGAAAAGCTCCAAAACATCTACAGTATACCAGTAACATCATTGTGTGGACAAACACAGCAATAAAAGTGTGTGAGAAAGGAGAGAAGATCATCCAGATTCTGCAGGAAGTGGGCTTCACCATCAAGAAGAGCAAAGCCAAGGGACCTGCCCGAGAGATCCAGTTCCTGGGAGTGAAGTGGTAGATTGACAGCGTCAGATTCCCTCTGAAGTTATCAATAAGATCGCTGCATTATCTCCACCAACCAGCAAGAAGGAAACACAGGCTTTCCTAGGCACCATAGGTTTTTAGAGAATGCACATTTATACAAGTTTAGGACAAATTTGGGGAAAAAGAGCTCCAAAGGGCCCCCCCCCCTTTTCTTTTTCACAATTCCTTCCTTCACTGAGCTCAGAAAGAACTGTTCTTCTGGTGAAAATGGAAAAAACTTTTTCATTAACAAAAATACAAAAGAAACACTCCCCAACCCAAACCCAGATGAGACGAACCCAGCCGGTCCTCGCCGGGGAGAGCGGCAGAGCCTCCCAAGCCGACCTCCAGCAGCGGCCCCCAAAGTCCAGATCCTTGTCCTCCGGAGTCGGTGCAAATCCCTGGAGCAGGGAGAAGGGAGAGAGGGGGAGGGGCAGCCGGGAGCAGGCCCAAAGCAAGCCCAAGACAAGCTAAAGCGAGCCCAAGACAAGCAAAAGCAAACCCAAGACAAGCCAACACGGGGGCACAGACAAAACAGCTGGGGGAAAAGGGAAAAAAACGGCCAAAGCAGCCAGGGGAGGGGGTCACAGCTGAGCAGACGGCAGAGAGCAAGACACAGCCCACAACCGAAGCGCAGCAAGAGAGAGAGAGCCGGAAAACACCAGCCTAGATAAAACCATCCGAGGGAGGGACCGGCAGCTGCACGGGGGAAGCAAGGAGAGGAGCCAGTCCAAACATCAGCCCATAACACAGGGAAACCCTCAGGACAGTCTGGTTGTTATCAAACACAACTGGTGTGTGTATACCCTGCTCACAGTGGGCTTGTAGTCTACTCTCCAACCTGTGACCACATTCCTGCTGCTGCTATTCCCTGCACTGCCTCATTTCCAGCGTTCACACCTTCCCTTGGCTGCCCAGAAGCAGCCGGTGCTCAGTTCCCAAGCGCTCCTGCAGGAACAGCCAGCTGCTCTGCTGTGAGGAGTGAAACACTCCAGGGCAGCAGCTACACCTCTGATGAGAGAGGGCATTGCCAGGAACAAGGAAAAGAGCCAGCAGTGGAAACACTGACTGTAAGAATGAATTTTTACTCCTAAAGAAAACCAAAGACTTGAGGATCACTATTCCTCCCACTGTCATCACCTGTGTAAAAACATTCAACTTCTCCTCCAAAACCAAAATTCCCTATCACACACAGAGGACTTTCTTTTTCGAGTCCACAAACTTAGTCCATTTACAAGTTTAAACTCTAAAATTTACTTCTGTCCACCACAGTAGCTAGAAGAAGCCTGCCTGGTTCAAGACCTAGCTGGTGAACTGCTGAGGAGCTGAAGGTGATGCTCATCATACCAACTACAGAAGGCAAAAACATAAGTATTTCTTGGATCTTGTAAATGCATTCTTTGAAATAGTTTCACTCCGTTTCTGTATACTGCCAGGCACAGCAGTTCCTGGGACTCTGCCTCAAGGGCTCTCTCCCCAAACATTGATTATCCACTCAACTGTCCTCTGAAGAAGCCTCACCAGGCACACAGCCACACAGCACAGCACTGGGAAGAGGAAAAACCTATGGAACAGTGAACAGCGGGGAAATTGGGTTTATTGTGTGCAGGCCCCTAAACCACAGGCATCTTTAGCTCCACAGGGCAGAAGGGACTCTGCTATCCCATATCCTGCCAGCAGGACACCAGTCCTGGATTGCCCCAGCTGGAGGCTCCCTGCAGCCAGCACTGAGCTCTTGCACTCAGACAGAAATGCTGATCAGCCATCCAAAGGGTTGGGAACTATAGAAAAGGAAATGGGAAAAGATAGTCCAGACTGGCTGAGATACACAGCCATGTGCCACCTTCCTGGCACAACAAGGGCAGGGGAATGCAGGAGGAAGAGGCAAAATGGAAGGAGTAAAGCTATTTTTTCCATAGCAGGGTGCTGGAATTCCTCATACTCTAAATAAACAGTCTAAGAGAAAGTGCTCCTCCAAAACATCTACATCTGTTCTATGTGTGTCCTCAGCTATAGCTTGGACAAGGAACGAGCAAAGTTTCTGAAACAGAATAATAAATTCAACTATGAACCACAAAACACCAAGAATTAGTGCCAGCATAGGCAACCTGCAAAAAAAATGAAGTTAAATGTTTGTGCCTTAACCAGCTAAGAACATATGCTAAGTCACAAAGAGCATGGAACAGGAAGATGATGAAAAGCAAAAATCCCAACTGAACAAAGGACCTTACCAAAAGCAGCACTCTCTTGATCCACACAGCAAAAGCCAGAGCTCAGCTGTTTCAAAGAGCAGAGAGGCTCCTGTGGCTTCTGCCAGCTCAGAGGTATCACTCCAACATCCCCCCCAGAGGAGGGATGAAACAGAGTCAAAGAAAGCACAGTGAAATCAGCAGAGCTGCACCCAATTTAATTCTGCACTAACAAACTCCTGGAGCCTAATTCTGTGGACTGTGAGGAATGATAAACTACTAACCTGGATCACACCAGTGGCCACTCACACAGAGACTCCTGAGAAAAGGGAGAGACAAGTCCTGGGGCTTTGGACTCAGCAGCAGCATTAAATGAATTCTCACACATCACTTCCCAGTCCAAGTTGCAGAGATGTGGTTCAGCACATGTATTGGGATGTCTGTTTCTGTTTAAATTTTTAATAGGTAAGCATCAATAGTAATCCCTCAGAACTTCTGGATTATGTCCTCATGTTAATTAAAACTGAATTGAAACAGAGATTTGAATCCAGAAGGGATACACAAGAGCAGACTACACCCAAAACACACATTCTATGCCTCTCCTGACATTCTGTGTAAAGTATTTAACACACTATAGGGAGAAGATCTGCATCCACATGAGGATTTATGTACACTAATTTCTTTAAACAAACCAACAGTCCTGGTTTGAAGAGGCCTTCATCTCTAGCAGGGGTTGCACAGACAAGACAAGCAGTGGGCTATGGTTCTGGGAACTGTTCTGAAGAGCCAAATGTGGTTTCATTTGTGCTTCATTGGCAGTGAGCACAGGCTGACCCAACACAGCCTCCTCCTCAGTCCCAGCCATGCATTTCCATGTCCCAGTCTGATACTGGATCTGGCTGTGGAATCACTCAGTGAATGGGATCACTTCACCAACTTAAAAAAGAGAATGCAAGAGAAAGACAAATGTTTCCAGGCTCAGCACCCTGACAACTCATCCTGCAGCCAGGGCATCACCGAGCAGCCCCAGGAGAGGGAGGGAGAGTGGAGTAGGATCTCCCCTGCCAGGACAGCTCCAGCCAGAATAAACACAACTTTCAGTGCACCCAGAGTGCTGTGCACGTACACCCCAACCAACACAAGCAGCACTGGGCCAGAGCAGGCCTGGCCTGGGTGCCCTCCCTGCAGCACTCAGCTGCTGCTCAGACATTCACACTGAGCTGGGCTGACTCAAACCCACAAGGGTTGGATTTGTGATATATATATATATATACCATATTGTAATTTGTGTTTTGTATAAAATAAGTCTGCAAAATAAAAATAAACAAGCCACAGGCAAAGGCATTAATTGCCACAGAACTAGGTAAATTAACATATCTACAGGCCGGACTGCTACCACTAAGCACCTATCTCCTGGGGAATCCCAGAAACTCACAAGGGAGCAGCATTTCCCGAAAATCCTATCACCTCCTCCCCGGACTGCATTCCCCGACTCTGGTTCCCGTAAAGATGAAATCAACCACCTAAAAGCAATACACAATGGACACAAAATCTCATCAAGGAGCAGGAAGGACGTTGTCTTGTGTGGACACCAGAGCTGAATTTGAAAGAAACAAAGGACTGTCCTGCTCCAGGCTATGAAAAACAGTATAAAAAGGGGACTGACCAAGATGGCAATGTGAACACCAGGGGAACCCAATGCGATAGAGGCTGGGTAGCATCGTGTGTTCATCCAACTCCGAACCCGGGCTCGGAGTTGGTTTTTTCCGGTTGTGGCTTTCCAGGACCGTATTTTTGGTCACAAAAATAAAATTTGCCAATTAAACCTTTAATTTGGTTTGATTTGTTTATTACCTATAACAATCTTGGTGACCCCAACGTGATCCTGATTTTGGGTTCGCGGGGTCCCCCTTTCCAACCAGGAGGCGCCTCGCTGACTTTAGCGACCTGGTGGAATTGGGGAATTCCCCAAAGCCGGTCAGGTTCCCGAACTAAAAATTCGAAAAGCCACAATCAGAAAGAGAAAATTTGGGCCCCGAGCTCTCAGACAAACCGCAGCAACGTTTTTCACTCATAAAACTTTCCACGCAGGAAAAGGAGCCGTATTGCGTGGTTTAGTGAGGTGTGACTGAGCGCGTGATTGAGACGTGATTTTATCACAAAGCGAATGCGGACCCCAAAATCGCAGTTCCATTATCCCGCGAGGGGTGTGGTCGGTTGAGGGGGAAGCGACCGTAATGTGATATTAACTCTCTCTCTCTCTCGTGTCAAACCTAAAACTTGGGAAGTTTTGGGGGTCGGTCACGGGGAGGATCGGGAGGGAAGGTACATTCCCCGGAATTGGGAATTGGTAAACCTCTCAGATCCTAGGGCAGGACAAGCCCAGGAAAAGGAAAAGAGAGCTCATCTCCTTTTGAAAAACTCCACAGAACCGTTCTCCATGTGAGGTGAGTAGATTGGAAACATTGAAATAAAGTTTAAACTTCAGTATGGTCGTACCTGGACCGGGCGGTGGTCCCGGCATAAAACACGGTAAGTAGGCATAACAAAAGTAGTGCGGGGGGGGAAACCTTTTAGAGAAAATGGGACAGAAAAAAAGCAAACCTCAGGGAAAAACCCCAGAGAAGTCAGCTAACCCCTCATGCCAACCAATGCCTCACCCCTCCCCCTCCCCAATCCCCCGGGCACCGGCTGCAGCGGCGCCTCACCCACCCCCTGCTCCCCCCCTCCCGGGACATAAAGTAACAATTCCTGCTGCCGGAGAAAATGGATCCCTGCCAGCAAGCAGGACCCGACAAAAAACAAATAAAGTATACAATGACGATAGTGGGGATGACACAGACGAACATAAACTCCTTCCTTTAAGGGAAGCGTCCATTGCCCCGGGGGTCATCGGATTTGTACACGTACCAATTAACACCGCAGACGTGAGAGCATTTAAGAAAGAAATGGGCAGTCTAATGAATGACCCGATAAGTGTCGCAAACCGGTTACACGAGTTCTTAGGAACTAGCGTATACACATATGATGATATTAATGCCATATTGAGGTCATTGTTCAATGTTGAGGAACTGGACATGATAAGGCAAGCCGCTATTCCGGACTGGGTGCGCAGAAACCCCCAGGGAGGATTGGGGGACCAAAGGTGGCTGAGCATGAGACCGTCGTGGGACGCACAGACAGAAGAAGGCAGGTTAAGAATGATAGAATTAAGAAGCATGGTGATACAGGGTATACAGGAGGCTGTTCCCAAAGGGCAGAACATAAGCAAGGCGCTAGCACAATGTCAGGGGAGGGATGAGACGCCAGTTGAGTGGCTTGAGAGATTGGGACAAAGTATCCGAATGTATTCAGGGACGGATCCTGACTCTCCTATAGGGGAGGTCCTCCTAAAAACACCATTTGTTGCAAAATTGTGGGAGGATATACGGAGGAAGATCGAAAAAAATGGACGATTGGCAAGAGAAAGGACTGCAGGAATTACTGAGGGAGGTGCATTGGGTTTATATGAGGAGGGGAGAGGAGCAACAAAAGGCACAGGCAAAGGTTTTAGTGGCTGCCGTGAGGGAGGCACAAAAGCCGGAGCAGACTCGGAATAGCTCGGGACCGACACCAAGCCAGCAGACCCAGGGGAAGCGAAGCCCCTCCCAGACAAAACAGGCGGCCGGACGGAGGGAGGCTCCGGAGTGCTTCTACTGCAGGAAGAAAGGTCACTTTAAGAGGTGCGGGGGTGCGGAGCCCCTTATTGCCAGGGGCCCTGAGGGCAGGAAGAACTGCAGTACAACCAGCTGGAAAAACACATCAAACCTCTGTGACTCTCCTGCAGAGGCAAGCAGGGAGAGCAGAGGCAGCTGGGCACTCAGAAAAGCTTTCTCACCCAGCAAAGCCCTGCTCCTCCCAGGGAGCAAAATCCTGGGGCAGCCACTCTCAGGTGCTGTGCTGGGCAGAGGGAAATGACCATGCATCAGGAGAGATGTGTCCCTGCTGTGCCACAGCTCTCACTGCACAGGGAGCTCCTGCCCTGGACCACACAACCCTGGGGGCAGAGGCTCTGCTGGCTGGGAGAGGAGACCAGGGGGTCTGGCTCAGGGGAAGTTGTCTGCATTGCTGGGGATCACAGGAGCTTTCCAAGTTCTCTCTCCCATGACATTTCATTGGAGTTTCACACACCTGTGTGGCTGCTGCTGGGAGCCATCCCTGCAGGAACTGTTTCTCTGCCCTCAGATCTTTCTCTGTCATGGGGAACAGTCCCCAACACCAACTGCTATCTGCTCAGCTCTGACATGAAGAAACCTCCTGGTTTCAGGCCCTCCAGGGAGTTACTCTTACCAGGAGGAAGCTGCTGGGGCAGTGATCTGTCACGGGCACTCACAGGGGTTCCTGATGAATTCCAGGGTGTCTCTGGGGCTCTAAAGTGCTATGAGGTCCCCAGCAGTGACAGGGGCTCCATGATGACATCCCAGAGGTCTCTCTGGGCACCCAAAGAACAGCGAGGTCACAGGTGTCCATTGTGACATCACAGGGATCTCCAGGTTTCTAAGGAACCAGGAGCTCGTACAGCCACAGGGTCTCCACGGTATTCAAGGGCTCTTTAATCTGTTAAGGAATCTTGGAGTCACGGGCAGGCACAGCGGCTCCATGGGGACAACAGAGCCCTCCCTATGTGCTAAGGAGCCAGTTTGTCACAGACACTCACAGGGGCTCTGCAGTGCCATTCCAAGAGTCTCCAGGCTGCTAAAGACCAGGGATGTCACAGACATTTACAGGGCCTCCTGTGGTGGGCAAAGTGGGAACTTCAGACAAAGTTTATCACAGAAGATCCTGTTGAGTCACTCAGTGCAGAAAGGATCCCCAGCATTCCCCATCTGCTCTTCCCAATGAGCTCCTGATGTTAGTCTCCATCCTGACGGGTGTTCTGACCCCTGTGTTCATCCAGGTGACTATGGGGAACCGGGAGGACATGGAGAACAACAGCCAGGTGTCTTCCCAACATGGGTCATGGGGAATGTGGGACACCAGGACTCTGCCCAATGGGGATCCTCTGATGGGGAATGGAGTTGGAGCAGCAGAAAAAACCCTGCCTGCAATCAGGCCCCTCACAGGGTTTCCTTTACTGGTGGCTCCGTTGATGTTTGGTCAGGGTAGAGCTCCTGGAGAAGCTCTTCCCACACTCAGGACACTCGTGGGGCCTCTTCCCCATGTGTGTGCGCTGGTTCTTGAGGAGATCCGAACTGCTCCAAGCCTTTTTCCCACACTTGCAACACTCATAGGGCCACTCCCCAAAGTGGATCTTCTGGTGGGAGGTGAGATTGGACCTATCAATGAAGTTCTTCCCACATTCCAAGCACATGTAGGGCCGCTCCCCAGTGTGCACGTGCCGGTGGCTGAGGAGGCCAAAGCTGTCTCTGAAGCTCTTCCCACATTCCCCACAGCTGTAGGGCCGTTCTCCCGTGTGCACCTGCTGATGGGAGGTCACCTTGGACTTAGTGATGAATCTCTTCCCACATTCTGAGCACATGTAGGGCTTCTCCCTGCCATGAAGCTGCTCAGGGAGCACCAGGTCTGAGCTGCAGCTGGATCTCTGGTCACCTTCCTGGCCCAGGGTGGGTCTTCCCTCCACAGAGAACCCTGGGCTGAGTTTGCAGCCCCTCCTTGGACAGGATCTCTGGGCCTTCTTCTCCCTGTTGCATTCCTGTGCCCTGGAGCCACTGCAAACGGCCTCTTGCCCGAGGCTGTGCCGCGGGGATTTGTCCTCCCTGCTGTCCGTGCTCAGCTCCTTGTCTGGGGGAGGAAAGACAAGGAGAGGATGGGATTTGACTCCATGACAGAGAGAAGGGCAAGGAGATCCCCCCACAGTGTGTCCCCGGCAGGAGGGTGTCAGCAGTGAATTTGTCCTGCAGCAAGATGGAGCAGGACACAGGGGGAAAGGGGCACTGACTTCCTTCTCACCTGCCAGTAGCTGTTGGGCATCTTCCTCTTCCTCACAGCCCCGTCCTCCTCCACGGTACCAAGGTTTGTGAATGGAAATTCCCTGTTTGGGAGGCAGGGAGAATCGCCCTGCAGTAAAAGCACTCCTCCTTCTGAGACGCCCTTCCTTCTCCTCTCATTGCTTCTCTTCCTCCCACTCTTTGCCCAACTCTGCTGGGCGTTGACACACAAGAGCAGCCAGTCTTTACTGCTCAGAATTTCAAAGCAGATGCTCTACTCAAGGCACTGGGACTGGTACTGCGAGCACTGGGAATAATAGGGCGATGGTTGGAAGCGATGCTGTGAGACCCGGAAAGGAACTGGGAGCACTTTCCCTGCCAGTGCCGCTCTTACTGGGAGCACTGGGAGGGAACCGGGAGCAAAGAGCGCCTGAAAACAGTGATGGCTGCTGGTGGGCGGGGTCAGAGCTGTGGGCGGGGTTATGCAAATCAGGAGCGATCGCACGCTGGGATTGGTGGGCAGGAGCAGCGCGGAGTTTCCGTGGTCATGTGAGCGCCGTGAGGGGAACGGAGCGATGGCAGCAGCGGCTGGTGAGAGGGAACAGGGAGCGGGAATGGGGACAGGGATGGGGAATTTGAGAGCTAGGACAGGGACAGGTATTATGGGACCGAGAGTTTTACTGGGACCGGAAATACGGAACAGAGAACTGGCACTGGGAATCGGCACTGGAAACTGGAATGGGGACAGAGACTGGGAATGGGAACGAGAATGGGGACAGGGACTGAGACTATGGGACAGTGAAATGGGAAAGGGACCGGGATTTGGGGATTGGCACCAATACTGAGAATGGGACCAGGAATACTGGACAGGGAGCAGGACTGGGGAAAGGGACCGGGATTGGGACTGGGGAGGGAATGAGGACTGAGTGCAGCAATTCCGGACCTGGAGCGGGAACAGGGACTGGGACTACGGGACCCAGAGCCAGAATATGGGATAGGGACGAGGACTAGAACCGGGAATGGGGATTGGGACCGGTACTGGCACCAGCTGTGGGGATTGGTTGTGGCTTTAGATCTTCCCAGAGCAGAGCAGCTGCTGGCTGCTGTAAAGTTGTTTCTTGTCAAGGCACGTCAGGCTCCAAAGGCAAAGAGCCCAAGGCTCTCCAGTCCCTGTTCAATCTCTCTGCCATAAAGTCCCGATGGAAGCAGGAGCAGCTCTCTGCTGCAAGAGGTGGAAGCTGCGGCTGGTGCAGAGTCTCCAGAGGCAGATGCTCCCTGGCCTTTCTTCTTCTCTTCTTTTCTTCTTCATCTTCCTCTTCTTCTTCATTTACGTGCTGGTAGTAGTGATGATGATGGTGGTGGAGAAAGGGAACGCGACGAGAGAGGAGGGAGAGAGCTCAGGCTCCAATACATGGATTTTTATTGACAAATTTCCCAGTGATCAAAAAACAGGAACCTGAAGCATTTCTCCTAAACCTATTAGAATTCTGGTTCTCAAATATGAACATCTACGTATATAACTTGTGCACATGGCCTATCTGTTCTATCTGTAGAATATCGGAAATGTTCTTAACGTATTTTTATTTTCTCTAGAGCTGTGGCTTTGAGCTCTCACTGCAGGTTATTTTTCACGCAGGACACAAAGGCTTTCATTTTTAAGGCACTTAAAAATACTCTTACTTATTCCAAACAAGGATTTATACTTCTACTTCATACCTATACACCTTAATATTTCCACTTACCTAAACTAAAGGTCAGGCCTCGATTTCATGTTGAAGTGGCTTAATGTATTCTATTTCTCAGAAGCTTTTGAATTCAAATTTTGCATTCTGTTCTCTCTCAGAGGCACTCAGAGAGGATTCTCTGTTCCACATTCTAACAACTGGGAATGGGGACCGGGGCATGGAAACGGGAATGAAAACAGGAACAGGAAATGGAAATATGGGAATGGGACACAGAATATGGAAATAGTAATTGGAGAGACAATATGGGATGAGGATTTAGAAGATGGGACAGGGAATGGAAATTGGAACAGGGGGACGGGACTGGGAATAGGAATACGAGAACTGCACTCGAAATACAGAAATAGAAATGTACATACATTGAGAGCTTCCTGTCAAAACCTTATCTTTCCCAGCAGACAGGGAATATGGGCTGGGAATATGGGAATGACAACCAGGCAAGAATACGGGATAGGAAGAGGGAATGACTGCAAGAATGGGAATTGGACTGGGATGGAAGCCATGAGGATGTGGAGCCCCCAGCCAGGTATTTTCCCAACACGGATCAGCAGCACCAGGGCTCAGGGGGGCTCTGCCCACCGGGGTCCCTGGGGATCATCCAGCGCGGATCCTGCCATGGGGATGGAGCTGCAGCAGGGCACGAAGCTCTTCCCACACCTGGGCCACTCACAGGGCTTCTCTTAGTGGAGACTTGTGTCTGGTCAAGTGAGAGCTCCTGGAGAAGCTCTTCCGACACTCGGGACACTCGTAGGGTCTTTCCCCGGTGTGGATGCGCCGGTGGCTGACGAGGTTTGAGTTTTCCTTGAAGTCCTTCCCGCAGTCAGGACACTCATAAGGCCTCTCATCCCTGTGATAGCGATAGTGCTTGAGAAGCTTGGAGCTGCTCTCAAACGTCTTCCTGCATTTATCACACTCATAGGGCCTCTCCCCAGTGTGGCTCCTCTGGTGCACAGTCAGCCTGAGCTATGGCAGAATCTCCTCCCACATCCCCACACTCGTAGGGCCTCTCCCCAGTGTGGATCCTCTGGTGCTCAGTCAGGATTGAGCGGCGGCTGAATCTCTTCCCACACTCCCCACACTCGTAGGGCCGTTCCCCCGTGTGGATTCTCCGGTGTCTGATCAGGTCAGATCTCCACTTGAAGCTCTTCCCACATTCTGATCACTTGTGGGGCTTCTCCCCATGGTGAAGCTGCTCACGCAGCCCCAGCTCCGAGCTCCAGCCACCTCCCCAGCCCGGGCTGGCTCTTTCCTGCTGGGATCCCCGGGCTGTGCGTTTGCAGCCTCTCCTGCTGCGGGATCTGCGGGGCTTTTCCTCCCGTTGCATCCTGCGCCGTGGAGCCACTGCAAACGGCCTCTTGCCGAGGCTGTGCCGCGGGGATTTGTCCTCCCTGCTGTCCGTGCTCAGCTCCTTGTCTGGGGGAGGAAGGACAGGGAAAGGATGGGATTTGCCTTCGTGCCAGAGGCAAGGGCAAGGAGATCCCCCCAGGGCTGCGCTGCAGCCGAGGCAGAGCTGGGCTGGGAGATGGAGAAGGACACAGGGGGAAAGGGGCACTGACTTCCTCCTCACCTGCCTGCAGCTCCCGGGACATCGACCTCGTCCTCATAGCCTCCTCCTTGGTGCCAATGTTTGGGAAATCCTGGTTTAGGGACGAAAACATGGGCTGAGCGCGTTGGGTTTGATGGTGGCGCTGCCCAAGGGCAGCTGGAGCAGTCAGCGCCCCTTTCAGCCTCGGGGGCCCGGAGCCCGCTCAGCACCAACCTCCCGCACCCCTCCAGGCTGCCGGGGGTCCCCCCGGCTCCGGGATCGCCCCTCTGCCGCTCTCCCCGCTCCGGGCTCCCGCCTTCCCCCCCTGGCTCTGTCGGGGATCCCCAGAAGTGCTATCGCTTCCTCCCCGCCATTCCGTGGCGATCGCAACGCGGGAACCATCAAGATCCCGCCAGGGGCATTTCCGGATCGGCTTTGGGCTCCTCCAAGATACAAACATCCCCTGAAAGGAAAAACAAAACCCTCCCGGAGCCGCCCATGATGGATTTGGGGTCAGCTCCCCCTCCCCCTCCCCGCTCACCCGCGGGATTGTGCTGGACTCGGGGAAACCGCGAACTCAGCGACCAGGCGAGGTAAGCCCGTGGGTGCAAAATCGCTCCTCCTCTTCCTGCCGCTCCTCCTCGGCTCCCAGCGGTCTCCCAGCGCAGCCGGAGCCGCTGGAACTGGGGTGCCAAACTCCTTGAGAAACCCCCACGTCCCTCCCAGGACCCCTCAAATCCCTGGAACCGAGCGTCCCCCGCATCCCCTGGAAGATCCCCCCGTGTCCCCAAGCAGGTCGTTATTTCACATCTCTATTTTTACCCTGGTTTTGGGGTTTGGGAAGGACAAAGAGAAATGCAGAGAGAATCCAGGCCACGGGGAGGGTGTGCAGCCCCCAGCCAGGTGTCTTCCCAACACGGATCAGCAGCCAGGGCTCAGGGGGCTCTGCCCACCGGGGGTCCCTGGGGATCATCCAGCGCGATCCTGCCATGGGGATGGAGCTGCAGCAGGGCACTGTCTTGGTTTGACAGACAGGTGTCTGCTGAGAGCTCTGGAGCTTCTCTTGAAACGGAAAATGTAAACTCCCTCCTTCTAAATTAATATGACTTGGAAATTAAGGAGCTCCCTGGCAAAGATACGGGATTTAGAATAGCAGTTTTTCACTGGGCAAATGAAACTAAAAGTATAGTAATATAAAGACCAAAAACAGTGGCAAGGTCAGAATGCAACCTGAAACTGTTCCTCAGGGTGTGGTTACAGTCTGAATAATGGTACCTATAGTTTTCTTGGAGGGACAGATGTGGTTTTGTTGAAGCAATGATTTTGGAGAAGGGTGTAGTTACTTTTTTAACATCTAGTGGTGATGAAGGTAGGCCTGTGTTCTGGGAATTTAGTGGGAAAGGTTGCTCTGATGTTTCAAATTTCAGATTTATTTAGTCTGGAATTACTTGGCTTTTCTCCTTGGTGGGGCATCTCCCATAAGGTATACTCCTTGTGGGGAGGAGTTGTGAGGGATGGGTCATGGAAGAGATAAGGAGCCCTGCTCCACCTGGTTTCAGCAGATGCTGATAGAATGTATACTTCTGCTTGCATCTTGCAATGCAACTTTAGACATGATCTACTCCTTATTCTATTACCATCTGCATCCTACCTTAATTAATACCTTCTTTCAACTCTGCTATATATTTTGATCCACAGTGAAACTTTACACACAGTTCTGACTTAAGATTAGGTTTTTCTGTGGTACTCAATGGGTTTCTTTATCTTTCTGCATTACCTACTAAGTGTAACTAGGTTTTGAGCAAAACCAATTGTACGGATTGGTTTGCCTTTGCTTGAGGTGGGCCTAATCTAAACAATCTTAAAATACCTTTTATGTGTACTCCAGGAACTTTATCCCCATCCACTGTGTGCAAGGCTTCAGACTGGGCAGGACTTGCTTGAGTGATGGACTCTCAGGTGTGACTGTATAGGTGGCTTTTGTTAAGTTCATTTCTCAATTTTTGGATGTTTCCCTGCCAAGTGCCTTTAGGGTAATTTTAAGTAGTCTGTTGTACAGTTCAACTTTCCTGGCAGCTGGTGTGTGATAAGGGATATGATCTATTTATTCCATATCCTGGTTTTTGGCTGTGGTGTTTTTAAGGCTGTTCTTGAAATGGGTCCTGTTGTCTGATGATTCTCTCAGGGGTGCTGTGTCTTTATAGGATTGCTTTTTGGGCTTCAGACGTGTTTTCAGTAGTAGTGTGAGGTACAGGGTAGGTTTCTAATGATCTAGTGGTGGCTTCTACAATTGTGATCATGTAGCACTTGCCTTGGGGGGTTTGAGGCAGTGTGATGTAGTTCATTTGCTGGGCTTCTTTATACTTATATTTGGAATACTACCCCCATTTTACAGAAGCTTATGGGCTTGGCTTGCTTGATTTTAGCACATGTCTTACAGTTATGGTTAACTTGAGAAATGCAATTTTTAGTTAAATCTACTTTTCAGTTTTGTGCCTACTTAAAGGTGGCATTTTTGCCTTGATGGCTTGAGGCAGTATGGGCCTATTGAGCTAGGAACAACTCTCCTTATGTGCTAATTTAAATTTATTGTGACATCTCTATTTTGCAGCCTGATCTACTTGCTCCTTGTTTCATTATTCTTTATTAGCCTGACTTTTGTGGACGTGGCCGTCTCCGTGATGGACTTTTACAGAGTTTGTCTGAGTGGCAATGTTTTTGCACTCATCTGCAGCCTCAATTGGTTTTCCTTTATGCTTCTAGGGCTTTTTTTACCTTTCTAGCTAACTGCACGGAGCATTGGTTAGTATTATGATTCAGTATAAAGGTAGAACTTTGGCCAGTTCTCTCTTTCAGCAGTGTCCAGGGCCAGCTGAATGGCTTTGAGTTCAGCAAGTGCACTTGATTCACGTTCTCCTTCAGTAGTGTTGACTCGTCTGTGGGGCTCCCTGCGGCCACTTTCCACTTCTGGTTCATCTCAACCATGAGACAGAAACTGTCAGTGACAAGAGCACAGCGTGTTTCTTGTGCTGGCAGTTGGTTGTATGGTGGAGCTTTTTAGCCTGGTAACTTTTTGCTCCTTTTTGTTAGTGAGACTAAGGTTTTTTATATTGCGTCCGGTTTTAAGTGTTTTTAAAATTTCAGGTGATTTGTGTTTCTGATCCGGCCGTGCTGTGTGATGAGAGCAATCCATGGGCTCCATGTGGTGTGGGTGGCGTGGTGGGTAGAGGAGCCTTTTCTTGAAACATCCACCCCAGCACCGAGAGTCAGGGTGCCAGGAGGAGTTGTGCTTTTGTGATAATTTCTTTTGAGGTGGCTTGAACTTTTTTATTGTAGGTGGATAACTTTTTTTTTTTTTTTTTTTTTTTTTTTAATTTTGGTGAGTGTAGTTTGCTTCAGACTTTGTGTAACTTTGACTCTAGAATTCTAGTGCTCGGCCTCGAGTCCCCAGGCACCTTCTGCTAAAGGCTCCAGGACAAGCCATTGTTCTTGGCTGCAGAGTAAAGCACATTCCTCACCTCTGGTCCCATCCTGACATGCCAAGGGCATGCATGAGCGATTTCTGCTTGGTCTGGGTGAAGATTTGTTGCTGTTCAGGGCCACAGCGGAATTGTTCTTCTTAGGGTGAGCAGGCAGAGAGGGCTCACAATGTGGCTGCACTCAGGAATGCATTCTCTAAAACCTATGGCCCCTAGGAAAGCTTGTGTTTCCTTCTTGCTGGTTGGTGGAGACACTGTGATGATCTCATTGATCATTCCAGTGGGGATCTGGCTCTGTCCATCTTGCCACTCTACTCCCAGGAACTGGATCTCTCAGGCAGCTCCCTTGACTTGCTCTTCTCGATGGCAAAACCTCCTTCCAGCAGAATCTGGATGATCCTCTCTCCTTCTCAAATACTTTATTGCCGTGTCATCCACACAATGATGTTATTGATGTATTGCAGATGTTTTGGAGCTTTACCCTTTTCCAGTGCAGCCTGGATCAGCCCATGGCAGATGGTGGGCTGTGTTTCCACCCCTGGGACAGTCGGTTCCAGGTGTGCTGCACGTCCTCCAGGTAAAAGCAAAGTGAAGCCTGCACTCTGCTGCCAAAGGAATGGAAAAAAGCATTGGCATGTCAATGGAGCCACTTTGCTGCTTGGGCTCCAGCTCCTCCTGAAGATCCAGCGTGTCCGGCACGGCAGCACTCAGCACTGGAGAATCAACGACTGGGAGAGAGGGGTCTACTGACTGCTGATCAGAATCCAAATTTACTCTCAGCTACATGCTTATATTCCATTTCTAGGAAAGCTGGTAATTTTTTACCGCATTCATTGGTTTAAACATCACGCAATCAAGCTACACATTTGCAACATTTGTACTTGATTCATTCTTCTTCCTGTCACCAGTCTTGGTCCAATCTTCATGGAGTCTTCAAGCTCTGTTTGCTCTTGCCAAGGCATCTTGGTTATCAGCTGCTTTGCTCATTAAATCCACAGTACTCTGTCTTAGCTGCCACAGTGGAGTCCCTTCATTCAAGGCACATAGCCTACAGTCAATTTCTATGTCTGTCAGACTTCGCCATAGGCAAACTGGGGCTGTTGAAGGGAGAGTGGGTTTTACTGAGCACCCTTTGACTTTCTAGCCAAAATTTTTATGGTGGGGATAATGGCATTTGATTCTCTGATGCTGCTGGCTGTGTGCTGTTGAGGTGGCAGTTGGATTGTTGCATTTTCACCTTCAGGAACCTACTGTAGATGGGTTTTCTGATAGTCTTGGCAGGTGTTTAATTTCTCAATGCCCTCTGCCTGTACAGCAGCTGTTCCAAAAGCCCACCTGAGTCCCTTTGGGTCTTTGTAATAGCCATTCCAGAGGAAGAGTATGCCCAGAATTCATGGAGCCTCTGCGCCAGTCACACTGGGATGTTTCTGCCCCCTTCCCAGTCAGGCTCATTTCAGCCTCCAGCAGAGTCAATTCCTGTGATCCCCCATCACCCCAGCAATGGAAACAGGTTCTGTCCCCAAATGTCCCAGTGGCATAGGGTACACTGTGCACCAGGATCAGCTAAAGGCTCTGATGTGCCAGGCCATTGGATCTGCTCCATCCAAAGACCTGGCTGTCCTGAGCCTCTCCCTGGCTAGAGGCAGGGCCCCTCTAACCCTGGTTATCATTTCCTTCTGTGCATACATACTAGAGGTTCTTTTGAGAGGATTCCTCATGTCATCTTCCTTTCTGCAATACCTGGCAGTGGTCATGGAGGTTGAGGCTGCCTTCACTTGAGTGGAACTCCCTCTCTTAGTGCTTCCCTCCAGAGTTGATGCACCCATGCTGCCAGCACAGAAGTGGGTTTCTCATTTTGCCTTTTCATGATTTCCCCATGGTTGTGCAAAAAGAACCACAGGTCAGCTCGGGGGTGTCCCCTCTCTCCCTAGCTGGGGGATGTTGGGCTCTGACTTTGGGGCCTGTGACTGGCACTGATGCTGCACTGATCTTCCTCACCTCTTCCCTTATCTCATCTCTTCCTTAAACCTCTTTAAGCTCCTTAACCACAGCAGAGACTGAGCCTGCCTCGGGCCATTGATCACACTCTCATAATTTCTGAGCTTGTTGGTGACAGAACCCACTGTCTCTGGGTTGTTATCAGCATTAATTTGCACAGTAAAGGTGTATTTGGATGGCCCCAGGTTTGCCAAATTGCACATCTGCCCTGTGCACCTCACCTTGTCAGGGTAATTGTCCTGCTGCCCCCTGCCAGCTGCCTGGGCCCCTCTCATGCCTGTCCCACATCCCTGGGGCTCCTGTCCCTGCTGCTCCCCAACACCTTCACTCCCCCATCAAAGCCCCACTCAGCCTCTGCACTGTGACCTCTGGAAAGAAAGAAAGGATGAGAGAAAGGAAGTGTTGTCAATTGACCCTGGCTGGATTTCAATCACCCATCAGAGCTGCTCTCTCACTCCCCTCCAGAGATGGACAGGAGAGAGAAAACAGAATAAAGGTTTCATAGGTTGTGATAGAGACTGGGACTGATTGCTCAGCAAATGCCATCCTGGGAAAGACAGGTTCATAATTGGAGATACTAATTGAATATCTTGATCTCCTAATCAGAACAGGATAGTGAGTAGTAAAATAAAGCTTAAAAAAACCTTCTGCCCATCTCTCCCTCCTTCTCATCCCTGCCTCCTGACCCAATGAGTGCAGGGATACAGGGAATGGGGGTTCTGCTCAGTTCATGTGCTGTTTCTCCTGCCTGCTCGGGGAGAGGAGTCGTTCCCCTGCTGCACCAAGGGGTCTCCCCAGAGATGCTTCTCCATGAACTTCCTCAAGGTGAATTCAGCTCACAGGCAGCAGTCCTTCAAAACTGCTCCAGTGTGGGTCACACTTGCATGGGCTCACAAGTCCTGCCAGGACCCTGCTCCAGCGTGGGTCCTCTCTGCACGGGTTGCAGGTTCCTGCCAGGTCCCTGCTCCAGCACAGGTTTCTCATGGGGTCCAGTCTCCTTCAGGCATCCCCCTGCTCCGGCACGGGCTCCTCCAGGCGCTGCAGGTGCATCTCTGCACTCCGTGCCCTCCATGGGCTGCAGGGGCCCGGATGCCTCAGCACAGGCTGCACCATGGAATGTCAGGGCAATCAGCTCCAGCCCTGGAGCAGCTCCTGCCCCCTCCCCTGCCCTGGCTGTGCACACTTGTTCCTCTCACATGTTTCTCACCCTGCTCTTCCCTGGCCACAGTTACAACTCCACTATAACCCAATCCTGGTGTCACCCCCTTTTCCCTCCACAGGGCTCCTGCCCCAGCTCCTGCAGCCCCGGGAGGGCATTTGGAGAGGGGGCAGATGGTGGGCAGTCCCCACCATGGGATGACCCCAGCCCAGCCCCTTCAACACCAAGCTGGGTTGTGGCCACAGGAGGAAGAGGCCGAGGGGAAGAAGCAGATACTGCAGGTGGGACAGTGCTAAGGCTCAGGGCAAGTCCTGCCTGCAACCTGGCTCAGGTGTGACCCTGCCTGGGTAAAGGAGCAGGACATTCCATTCCCACAGATACTGTCCCAAAATCCCACTTTGGATCCTCACCATCTCTGCAGTCCCTGCTCCAACATCTCCAGGTGTCTGGGAAGAGTCCAAAGGGATGGAATTTCCACCCAGGGTCCCAGCAAGCCCCACTTTGGATCTGCTGTCCCCAGTTTTCCCAGTTTCCTTCTCCTTTTCCCCAGGCCAGGTTTCCCCCACCCCAGTGCGTGGGAGCAGCCAAGAGCTCCGCGCTGCCCATCCCGACCTGTCCCGGCTCCATCCCTGCTCCTGCCACGGGCTGCAAGGGCTCGGGAAGGGGCAGGAGCAGTGGGGATGGGGGGGCGTGATGGAGAAACAGCGGGAGAAGAGGTGGAGGGATAAGATGAAGAGGAAGAGGAGGAGGAGTGGGAGGAAGGCTGGGATAGGGATGAGGAGCAGGAACTGGAAGCAGAGGGACCACGCAGTCCAGCCCTCGCTGTGTCCCAGCCCTCCCGCCCCTGGGACATTGTCCCCATCTCACAGTGACCACGAGGGGCAGCGCCCCTGGGGTCTCCATCAGAGGGAGTTTTTGAGGGTGTAGGGGAAGATTTTGGAGCTTGAGGACTCCAAAGCTAAGTCACAAATGCCCTTTGGGGAGATTTGGGGGGTGTCC
>NW_027636370.1:0-27720 GCF_903797595.1 Erithacus rubecula
AGCCAGAAGTGTGAAAGGACCTTTTAATTGTCTGACCAAACTTTGAAATGAAACTGTTTTCTTTTCCAAGGTCCCATGTCACTCCTATAGCCAATCACCTTAGAATAGGAAAATCGTCTGATGGCCAGAGGTCTTAGCAGCAAGGATGAAAACTCCTTGGGAATTTTAACCCAGGTTTCACATCATAGAAACACAGGATAGTTTGGTTAGGAAGGATCTTAATGCTATGGTCAGGGACACTAGATCACTGAGAAAACCCAAGAGGAGTAAATTTTAGATTCTGCCAACATTATGGATGAAGAGGACAGGAAAGCCTGCAGATATTTCCTACCTCACCTCACTACAGATAATCTAGATATGAGGTAAACTAGGTGATTCAGAGGAAAAATCAGCCTAGCAACACATTGGGTGAGTTTGTGTGGTTTCTGTCCTCTTTTACACAATGGTAAATAATATTTACATTGGCAGGCAAGTCAGGTCAGCAAGGTGATGGCGCTGACCTGTCAGATAACAGAAAAATTCTTTTGTGGGAGTCCAGGGTGTTCCCCTGGCTTCCTGGATGCCTCGAGACCCCCCCTGCCAGGGGTCTCAGAGGCCCTGGCAAGGAGCACAGGGGTCCTGGGGACTGCATTTAAGTGCCTGGAAAATCTACCAACATTACTTGAAGAATTACAAATAGCAAAAAAATATTAGAGTATAAATTAGATAAATTCCAAAAAATGCAAAAGTGCATTTTTAGAATATTTCTATTAGGGGGTTTGAAGCTAATATGGAGGATTTAAGTGTGGTATGTTTTTTCTTTCTTCTTATTTATGCCATCCATGCTAAGTGCCAGGTTGGCATTACTGGATTGGTCTGGGACAGAATTGGACAGTGTAATAAAATTGTCATGTACTGGAAGTAATTATAAATATTAGGTACGTAATTTATAGTGTAAAATGTAATCCTGCCCCAGGGGCAGGCAGTGTGCCTCGGATCTCAAGCTGGACAGACTGCTGTTAGCTAAGAAAGAGTTTCTTAGATAAGAAACAAGAAACAACCTTGAAAACCTCAGAAAACAGCCTCCTGAATTTTCTTGGTGACCAGCTGGGAAAGCGGAACTTTAAACCACCTATACCTCCTGCTGTGAGGATCTCAGGCTCAGGAGACCTCAGAGACAGTGACAATCCTCCATGTAAAGTTGTTAAAAGTTCTGTTAAAGAAAAAGCTTGGAAGCTAGTCAGGAAGGCCTGGCATCACCCATCATGTTACTGATGCTGCAGAGCACAGCAGTTGAGCCCCAAAGCAGAGCAGCAGATAAAAACAAAGTTGATCCTGGAAGACACAGTCATGACCCTCAGTTGCTGTGTGCTGAAAGACGTGTGGGATGACTGATTTATCCTTCAAACACAGCAAGGACTGGTAAGAACTGGGAAAAGAACAGAGATTCTTCCTCAGAGCATGAAAGGGATATAAGACAGCCTGAGCAAAATCACCATTCCCTGTTTTCTTATGATGTTCTCTTTGTTCCATCTCCTAGGTCCATAATTTTGCACTCTGCTTTCCTAAAAACCACTTCATTTGAACCATATCTTTATTAATAAGTCATGACATCATCATTTATTTTTTCACAAGTTGGCAATTACACCCACTGATCTGGTCAACCACAACTGGAAATTCCAATAAAGCTGTTTTTATGCAGTATTTCAGATATAAAGAATTGCCCCAAATAGACCTTTTTCTGAGATGTGAGACATATGTTACACTATTACTATATTTTAATATCATGCAACACTAAGTTATATATAGTATAAAAATAGATAATGCTGTTTCTTAAAGTGGGTTCTCTTCACAAATAGCACCATCAATTTGATGAGACATCCAGGCCTTTACTGGAGAATTCCATCATATCAAATTTCTACAGCCCTACTTCAGGTGTGCCACATCCACATGCTATTTATGGACACTCTAGTTTTCTTCTATCTCCATGAAATTGTTTAGTGGTCAGGATTATGTTCAAGGTTTAAATACTCACCACTAAGAATGTTTATAGTCTTTCACATTAAGGAGTTGGAAAATACTTCAACGTGGTTTCTAAAAATCAATTGATTATGATGTCCATATTATTATTTTTCCTTAAGTAACCTTCTTGGTTCTCCAGCATATTATGCTGCTCTTACTCTAATATCTTGACACTATTCCTTAGAGCTTAGAATTCATATTGACCATGGTCTGCTGTCTTTCCCAAATGACCTCTGTATGAGAACACAAATATTAACATGTACTTAAGAAAAGTGCAGCAGAAAAAAGTGTTTTTTCTAGAGCTGTGGTGAAGCGGAGCTGCACATGACATCATGGGAAGGGGATATGTGTGCACATGGTCCTGATGATGGGGGAACAGAAGATCATGTCAAACCTTATGAGATTTGTGATGCTTGACAAAAAACAGCCAATCCCTCCTTCTCACTTGGTCCCATTAGAATCACCCTTGAGTTCTAGTGTCACTCTTAAAACAGTTTAGTGTCTTTTTATAGGTATTTTCATAAAGCATTATATGCTTTAAAGAAAAAGAGCTATTTTGTAAGAGTAGTAGAAATTATATGATTGACTACAGATCATGTCTGGATTTCTGCTCTAAGTCTGGAAATGTTGTTATTGGTTACACTTAGTTACACATCCTGCTTTGCATTCACTACAAGTTTGGATCATGAGAATAGGATTCAAATAGGCCAAGACATATTTATCCAGTGAAATGAAAGTGAACTACTGAAGGACTGTTTAATAGATTTTCCTGAAGTGCCTGGATCTTTTTTCAATCACAATTAACAAGCTCCACTGCAATTGCAGGGTAAACATTTATGTGGACTGAGGTTTATTTATTTATTAAAACTGCTCAATACGGGAAACTGATACATGTATTTTTTAGGAGAGCCAATTGGGATGCTGGTCTACAAATCAGGCACTGCTGTCTAGTATCTATGTAATTTTACACTAAGGAGGTTATGTCACCCCTAATCAGAAATGGAGAGAGTGGGCACTGTTCTTTAGCTTCAGTGTCCTTGGCTGCAGCTGCACTTTGCAAAGTCTGTCTGTGTAGCCACTGTGCACAGACAGTAAGTTTGTTCATACAAACAAACAGTGATCAGGGTCTGGTCAGCACAGAAAGCAGAGCTAGGGAATATAGTGAGGTCTGCAGACTTGACATGGAAAGCCAAAGAATTCAGCTTTGCTCTTTAAACCCAAAGAGGAAACCACTTAGTTCACTAGCAAAATCCACTTCAAAAGGTAATGAAAGTGACAGATAGGTCAGACTTGTGATCACTTTTCAGAGCACAGCATGCAAGAAATCATTATTTTAAATAACTGTACTTAAAACAAAATTAAAATAATTGATTAAGTAATAAAACTCTGACATTTAGGAACAAAAATCTGTAATACATTATCATACAAGAGTTTGGATCAAACTGTCTTTGACACAGGGAAGCGGGAAGTACGTTAGTAATGCTCAACAGCTCTTAGTTACTTTGTAAGAAGCAGAATTTTTCAGCTAGGGTCTTAATACATGAAGTACAATGCAAATTTTTTTTCCAACTCGTGTCTTCAAGCATTAAGTTACGTATGTAACTTACGTATGTAAGTTAAGGTATGTAAAAACCCAAAAATAATTTGTACTTTTCATGTATGAGACTGAAATTTATTTTTTCTAACTGGTGTAACCAGGAAAAGTGCAAAGTCAATCTCAGCTAATTAACAGCTAATAAAAGAGAAACTAAACTGGAGTTTCCCAAAACAACATGACTAAAAAGAGAATCTTTAAGTGGTTACAGAATTACTGAAGCTGTGTCTGGTGTAGGCTGGCTTCACTTAAAACTGAATGGAAATAACTTCTAATTAAATATGAACACCACCAACCCTTTCAACCTGTGTAATAATAGCTTTTCATTTAAAACTCATTTATTTTGAATGATCTTGTCACACCTACTGAAAGTAATTCAAACAGTTTCAGCATTGGTGGGAAGAAGCCTACGCAAACTCTTCTTCTTCTGACATTGTCGTACAGATGAGAAAATATTTGCTGTGGTGTTAGGGGTTGAGTGTTTTTCTATTACTGTGTCAATTTAAAGAATTTCTCTCATGATCTTCCTGTGATACATATAAATATGTACCTTATTGTAATTCATGTTTTGTATAAATTAAGTCTGCATAATAAAAATAAACGAACCATAAGTAAAGGCAGTGATTGCCTCAGAACTAGGTAAATTAACATATCTACAGGCCGGACTACTACCGATAAGCACCTATCTCCTCAGGAAGCCTAGAAACTCAGAGGGGAGCAGCATTTCCCGAAAATTCCATCACCTCCTCCAGGACTGCATTCCCTGACTCCGGTTAAGATGAAATCAATCACCTAAAAGCAATACACAACGGACACAAAATCTCGTCAAGAAGCAGGAAGGACTTTGTCTTGTATGGACACCAGAGCTGAATTTGAAAGAAACAAAGGACTGTCCCGCTCCAGGCTATGAAAAACAGCATAAAAAGGAGGCCAACCGAGACGGCGGTGTGAACACCAGGGGAACCCAGTGCGATAGAGGCTGGGTAGCATCGTGTGTTCACCCAACTCCGAACCCGGGCTCGGGGTTGTTTTTTCCTATTGTGGTTTTCCAGGAAAGTATTTTTGGTCACGAAAATAAAATTTGCCAATTAAACCTTTTAATTCTGGTTGATTAGTTTTTTACAATTAACAGTGCCAATGGATCCGGCTAGGTTACACCCAGCATCTCTGATGACTCTAGACAAAATGGGTAGGTGGCAGCGGCTTCTGGAGGGGTTACTTGTGTTTCCGGAGGGGACTCGTGTTTCAGGGAGCTCGGAGGAGGACGCCCCGTCTGCAGCCACGCGGCCGAACGCAGGAGAGCCAGACGGTCTGTGATCACCTGCCCTGCATCTGCCCCGTTCCAGCCTCCTGCCTCTGTGGACACAGCTGACCACCAGAACCCACATGGTGAGCGAGGAGCTGCCCTCTCCAGCCCGTTCCCAGCCGAGACCGGCGTGGCCGCTGCCGCCCCTCCCGCCTGTGCTCCCGCTGCAGCTGCCGGGCTTTGGTCTGTCTGCAGCACCGGGACCGAGGGCAGAGAGAGTGCCTGCAGATAAAGAAAGGACTGGAGCCGAGGTATCTGTTCTGTTTTCTTGGCAGTTTTACCAACTGCTCTTGTTTCTGCTTGTATGGTTAGATATATTAGTAAAAGAGCTGTTATTCCTACCCCCTTATCTCTGCTTCAGAGTCCTCAATTCAAACAATTATAATACTTGGGGGAGTGGAATTAAAGTCTCTATTTCAAAGGTAAACTTCTGCCTTTATCGGCAGACACCAGTCCTTCAAACCAGAACAGCCTATTGATAGGTTTTCATTTTCATTCAATCATATCAAAGAACTGAAAAGTTACATTCAGTGCTCTAGCGCTAGTATGAGTGTATCAAAAGGCTAGGTGTTCCCTACAGTAATTAATGAGCATACACTCATTTGTTTTCAGTCATTTCAAATCCTGAATATACAATCTTCAATATAAAGCATTTTTGGACAAAACTGTGTTCTTCAGTCTGGGCTTTAGAGCTTCCATGCAAGAATTTGGGCACACACTGGATAAAAAATTGGAGTTAGTTTGTTTAAAAATTCCATCTATTTAAAGTTACAACTTCCTCACTTTTGATTTCATCCTAACTTCATTTTAATATGAACTTGCAGATTGTCTCAGCAGAACGTGTGAGCACAATGAAATCTTCCTTCCCATAACCTGTATGTGCATCTCCAACTGAAGTTAATGGAAGTTCTCTGGGAAAATCAAGGTAAGGAAAGAGCTGATGTGTAACAGCATGTTGTGATTAAAATCTTGCATATAGCAGAAATGCGTGAGGTTTGCTATGCTTCTAAGTGGCCTGAATTAATAATGCCTCCAGTATTTAAAACCCTAGGTTTATACTGACTATTTGAAGCCAGCTACTTGGTGCACGCTTTTATTGAATTGACGACACATTGCTAGGCAAGAGCTACCCTGCACTGCTGAGGTGACACCTCGAGTGCTGTGTCCACTTCTCGTCCCCTAGCGAGAGGAATTGAGGGGCTGGAGCATGTCCAGAAAAGGAAGCGGAGCTTGGCAAGGTTGTCAAGCCAACAGGGGTACCTGAGGGAGCTGGTCACAGGCTGGACTCAAAAAGCTGACTCAATAAGCATGACATTAGTGGATGGTGTTCCACAGTCCAGGACCAGCATTTCTCCCTATTATAAATGAGAAAAAAAGTCTCGATATCCAGCAAAATTGAGATTGCTTTATTTTATTTTATTTTATTTTATTTTATGTTATATTTGGATTCGCATTTTCAGATGGTTGAGTAGTCAGAGGCAAGGTTCTTGCCCAAAGGATATTTCTTCTACAATCTATCTAAACTGCTGAGGCACTGACTGTCTCCTGAATAACCAAACTCATTAAAAGTTAATTTTTGGATATTCCCTCTTATCGTGTGAAGGTGCACAATGGTTCCTCAGAACAGAACAGATTATGAGTGTCAAAGTCAGCCTTGAAAATGTTTAAGCAAGAATATTGTCAACTCACCCTTTTTTTAGATATTAAAGAAGTTTCGTTCCTCAAATGGTTGAGTTCTATGGTGTTTCACATAACTGTTGTTGTGTTCAAATGTTCACCATGGCACACCAAATTCAAGAATTTGATAGGGAGTGTTACTGGATATCGGACCTCTAAGTAAGTTGAGAGCATGATTAAAATCTCTTTCTTGAGAAAATGTCATGAGCAGAGCTGACTTTTTCCACCTAAAACTTGGGGCTTGTGCATGCAGAATGCAAAGATTCTATCTATGGAGTGGTTGTGCAGGAGTACCTTGTTTTCACCAGTGATTATGTAGGACTGGAGGTTTTTCAATTTTTTTGCCAGCATTCATGGCAAGTGACTGTACTGAGCTGGGCTGCTGTTGCAGCAAAGATGAGAATAGCAGAAGCCGTGAGAGTGAAATGGAAGGGGCACAGGGAGGGGACAATAGATTTCTCAGTTGAATTAGACAAATAGAGGGTAACAGTGGCAGAACTTGTAGCTATGTCTGTGTTCATGCATTGAAAAGTAATGCAGCACATCTGCTTTCCAAGTGATAACTTTGTAGATCTTTGGGCAGATGTATCAGCATGCAGAGCCTGGTACATAAGCCATCTACACTAGTTCTTTCCAATATAAATCTGCATTAAAAGCACTAAATTTCCCAATAGACAACTGTGTAGATGTTTGGCTCTGCTGATGACATCCGCCAAACAACAGATGACAGTGAACATTTCAAGAATCTAACCTGTTCAAGATTCTGTTTATCTGAAGAAAATTCATGACTGTTTTTCTTTTGAGCTTACTCACATCCTGTTCATATGGATTCAAGGCACTTGTGCTGGTAAAAGGAATGGAAAAAAAAAATCAGTATTTTGTATGCATAGTTAAAAAAAAGAAGAATTTCTTGTTTTGATAATTGAATCTGATCTCCCCCAGTGAAAGACACTCAAAATACATATTCTGTCTCAGACTTGTGGGGCAGACATCCGTAATCCTTTTTAACAGCTAATTCAGTAGCAGTGTACGGGATTTCTTTTATGGTTATATGTGGGTCATAATCCTCATCATTGATGTAATTGTATCCTGTTTTAATCACAGGTCTTAAGCTAGGGCAGCAGTGTTCCCCAGAATTTTTCATTAGAGTTAGTTCTTTTTAGCGGTATATGTGAATAATGGGAGCAGTTTCCTTCTCCTCTGTTCCTTTTGGTGAGTCAGTATGCTTTGAATTTTTGGCATGTTCCTCTCTTAGGGCAGCTCATAACAAATGGTTGCCATTCCTTTCTTCATGTAATTGTTTTTGCAAAATTTCAGCTAGGTTTTGTAAAGGGTCTATAATTGTTCTTTCCTCACTTCTTTGCTTAAAGCGAGTTTCTATAGCTGCTGTAAGACAAGCTCCCGAAACTGACCAGAGTATTGTTTTATTTTTGCCTAGTTTGAATTTTGTTTCACGTTGCAAAGAACATATTCTATCAATCAGATTTTCTTAATTAAACCAGTTACTGTGTACCCACTCTTCCCCTCCTTGGGAGGGTCTGGCATTATATTTAGCTAATAGAGCATAAAATGCAGCTTTATCTGTTGCACTATGATTTTCAATCATTTTAGAAAAGGATAAACAAAAAGCACAATGGGGAGGTAGGCCTTAAGTTACACACACACAGAGCTTTCACTGTGTTTCCCTTCACTTCCCTGTGTGAGTGAAGAGACCAAAGCTGCTTGGGAAGTACTACCTTCAGTATAAATCTCTGGCTGTCTATTCAATACACCAAGCAATCAAAATTCACACAAATAACAAAAACAAAAGAGTTCCACCTTTTTACACCAAGAGTTCCCTTGCGAATTTCTGAAGGCAGAGCCCTCAAAAGGAGTGTGGGTAAGCTTTTCACCAAGGCATGCATAGTTTGCAGGAAATCTGAAATTGCTCTCTTTGCTTTCTAGGCAAGCTCACCCCTTTCCAGGTGGCCAGCTAGATGTGGCTGGAGCAAAACATCCTTCCCCTATTACACACTACATGTAACCTTGCATCCCCTTCTGTCTGTCAGAAATCCTGTCTGTGACACCAATTTAAATGTCACCATCAGCCAACACAGGTGGGGGTCGTGATGGTTCCTTTGATCTTGAGGAGCAAAAGACACACAGCAAGAGATTCAGTTCACAGCAATACACTTTTATTGGGTGTTAACAACAGAGTTATGTGATGGAGGGGACAAAGGGAGAGATAAGCAAAGTAAAGAGAAAGAGGGGGTGGGGAATAGCTACCAACAGATGGGATGATGTCCTTGTGGTATTCCACCAATAGACATGTCTTCAGTCCTCAGGGAGATCTTGAAAGTCCCTTCAGAAAGTCACTTTTTATAGTCCTTTTCCAAAGCAAGTGTCCTCTGGCCAAAAGGTGGGGAGATTGATGTACTATTGTGAGGAGACTGTGGCTCCAAGAAGCAGGTGTGCACAGGGCTCCTAGCTAGCGGCTGTTGGAAAGCAGTGTAGCCAGCGGCACGGCAAGCACACCTGCAAACAGCCACCGGGCAAGCATCCACCTCAGCCAGGCCAGAACTCCTGTCCAGAGCAAGTGGGGTCCCCGGGGTCTTAGTTTCTGTTCTTGCAACAGTCGTGAGGCAAATGAGGGAAACTTCAGACCATCTCTTACAACCCAAAAAGCACAAACAATGGCAAAGGGAAGGGGGAAAGCCAGGGCGTTTAGACATCATAACCTGAAGCTGTAATTGGACAATTAATCCTGACATCAAGTCAAAACTTACAAAAGTGTAAAAACTTGTGACTGGGATCCATCTCGGATTCATCCTGCATGTAGCCCTGGCCAGAGTCTTGTGCTGCCCAAGGTGGATCCTTTTAAGGCCTTTATATAAATACCTATTTTGCCATTTAACTTTGTCTGCTCTCTGTTGCAGATCAGCCTTTCATCATCTGGATGCCAGGCACTCACCAAAGCCACTCTGTCCCTTTCCACTCACACGGGAAAGAACATACAGTGCCCTTGAGTTATGGGCAGAAAGAGACCACTCCCTAAAGAGAATCATGGGTAAAACAGGCTCAGCTTGGGGATAGTAATTGAATTTATTGCCTATAAAATCAGAGCAGGAAAATGAGAAATAAAAGCAGATCTTTAAAAGCCTGCCTTTTTAATTGTTCTACCTTGTATTTTTCCTTGCATTCAAAACGCTCTGGAAAAAACCATGAAGGAAGTCTTTTTGGTGCAAAGAGAGGGGGAAGATGTGGGAGCCCAGGGTATCTCCCTGACTCCTCTGGGGATGCAAAGACCCCCCTGGCAGACCCCTCAGATTCCCCCGAGTGCTGTCCAAGAGCTGCAGGGACTCTCTTTTAGGAGTCAGGTTTTTCCCTACCTGTCTGTCCTCACCTTCATCTGTAACTTCTCTATTTTTTCCTTCACACAGAGTTGTGTTCTTGATGTTTTCTGTCTGCAGGGAGCAGGGGATCACCTGTAAAGTTAATGGAAGACTTCATGAGGGAATGCTATTTTTAGCATGCTGCATCTTATGGAATAATGTTTTAATCTTTTTTCCCCCGTGTGGTATCAAAATAGATTATCAAAATAACAAAGAGAACTTCATTTCTGATTCACCTGTTTTATGTCTCAGTGTTTTACAAGAAGCACCTCTAGATACTGATACTGCAGCCATCACAATAAAAACAAATCCTTGGGATCTGATCATGTACACCTGCTCAGGAAAAAGTCTTGTGGAAGGCAGCGCTTTGGTACCACAAACTTCTTCTGGGCAGAACTGAAACTTGCTTTGTGCAGCAGACTTCAGGACATTTGTACATTTCCATTCTGCTACAGCAACTTTTATGTTGCTTTCCTTGCTTCTCTTTCAGCCTTTAGGAATTTAAACCAGGATAGCAAGCATCGTGCTGGGTCTGTATCACACTTTCACTAGGATCAGGCTTTGGCTTTTTCTCTCTAGTTCCACCTCACAGTTAAAATAATGATGTTTTGAAGTATTTGTTTTACCCTGTAAACGCCTTAACCTAATGCACCAGTATTTCATAGCCCTTTTCAGCTCCTGTGTGCAGATAGTGCAGCTTTTGCAATGTTCTAAGGGCAGACACACGCCCCAAAGTTAACTAAAACCCTGGCATCCTCACTGGAAGAAGGTATCAAGATTCTCAATCTTAGGTGATAATTATCTTAAAAATGCCTACTCAAACACATTTTAAGCCTTCAGTGGGGACTTCTGTCTGGGCCCATCCACACTGGATTAGTAAGCTTCCTGGGAGTAAATATAGAGTTTCTAAAGACAGAGCACAGATTGCTAAAGAACCAGTAGTTAACTTGGGGCTTGAGATCTTCCAACACCAACAGTTAAGCAAAGAACAGAAAGAAGCCATTTGTCAAATCCCAGAGCCCCATACATTGAGAGAGATGCAAGCCTTTCTGGGAACAGTAGGTTGGTGCTCTTAGTGGAAAGCAAATTATGAAGTGCTGGTAAAACCCCTTGTCTTGGTTTGAAAGGACAGGTGTCTGCCAGTAAGGGCAGAAGTGTTTTTTGGAATAGAGACTTTGGTTCCACTCCTTCCCTCCCAAGTATTATAATTGTTTGAATCAAGGACTCTGAGGCAGAGATAAAGGGGTGGGAATAACAGCTCTTTTACTAATATATTTAACTGTACAAACAGGAAACAATAACAGTTAAAATTGCTAACAGAACGAAATAGATAACTCGGTGTCAGTCCCTTTAGATGCAAGCACGCTGTCTCTGTGCTTAGTCCAGAGCCCGGATCTGCTGAAGGGCAGACGGGAACGGAGGCAGGAGGGAGGGGGGAGGGGCGGCAGTGGCCACGCCGGTCTCGGTGGGAACGGGCTGGAGCGGCGGCTCCTCGCTCACCGTGTGTGTCTGGGTGATCAGCTGTGTCTGCAGAGGCAGGAGGCTGGAACGGGGCAGATGCAGGGCAGGTGATCGCAGAGGGTCTGGCTCTCCTGTGCTCCGCCGCGTGGCTGAAGAACCCGGGCGTCTTCCTCTGAACTCGCTGGAAACCTGAGTGCCCTCCCGGAAACCTCAGAGGCCCCTCCAGGAGCCGTTCCTACCCACTGCTTTTGTCTGGACTCATCAGGGACCCTGGGTGTAGCCCGGCCAGCTCCATTGGCATGATAATGGGAAAAATTCTTTCAATTGACACAGTAATAGAAAAAGCACTTAACTCCCAACACCCCTATATGGAGCATTAATGGAAGCTGAGAAAGGAATTATTACATGGACTGAACACACTAGAGCAGCTTTTAAACAGCTGAAATTCTTACTGATGTCAACTCCAGCACAGGGACTGCCAGACTGGACTAAGCCTCTTGAACTTTTTACACATGAGAGATTGAATGTGGCTTTGGGGATACTAGCACAGCACCTCGGGAACCAACAGAGGGCTGTGGCCTACTGTTGCAAACAGCCAGACAGTGTTGCCCAAGGCTGGCCAGGGTGACTGAAGGCCATGGTGGCCACAGTCATCTTGATCCAGGAAGCCCAAACACTCACCCTTGGGAGACACATTTTAGTGTATGTAGTAACATATATGCAGTAACATCTGTACTTGAACAAAAGGAGGGACATTGGTTGTCTGGAAAGCGGATGCTGAAATATCAAGGGCTGTTGCTAGAGCAGGGTGGGACTTCCTTCCTCATTGAGTGGCTGCTTATAAGAGGGCTCTGGGGAGCTTGGCAAACAGGAGCGGGCAAACAGGGGCATGGCGCGGCGCTTCGTGCCGGCAGGGCAAGCAGGCAGGGCTGAAGGTCTTCTTGCTAGTTAGATTTGCTGTGTGTTGTCCACAGTGTTTCTCTTGTTGGTTGGTCTTAGGGTTTTCTGTTAGCAATGGTTTTTACGCGATCAAAACCTGTGGTTAGTACAAGTTCATGTAAGCAAAAAAGGATGTGTCTGTACAAACCCATTCCTGCCCAGAGTGTTTGAGATTATCAGTGGTTTCAGGGGGTGTTGTGGAGGAAGCCTGCCTGTGATGTGAACAGGTGAATGACCTCCTTTTGCTGATGGCTGAGCTTAGGGAGGAGGTTGAAAGACAAAGAAGTACCAAGGAAAGTGAAAGGGAAATGGACTGGTGGAGTTCAGCCCTTCCATGTTTGAGGGAGGTCCAACAAGAGTCAGAGGACTCCAAAGCTTCCCACTGTCAGGCAATAGAAGGGCACTTGGTGGATGAAGGGGAGTGGAAATGGGTCCCTGCTTAGAGAGGTAATGATAAAATTTCCTCCAGACCCCCACCCCCTAGCCAGGTGCCACTTCAGAATAGGTATGAAAACCTAGATCTGGAGAGTCAACTAAATGATTTAGATGATTTAGAAGAAAATGATCTGCCCAGTGAGCCTCCCCATTACGGTTCATCTCTCAGAGACATCACTCCTCTTACATCAAAAAGAAAAGAAGGGTAGTCATGACTCCCTTCTGAGGGGAACAGAGTCCATGTGTGGACCAGATCCATCCCACAGGGAGGTCTGCTGCCTCCCTGGGGCCTGGCTACAGGATATCACTGAGAGACTCCCCAGACTGCTCCAGCCCTCTGATTATTACCCACTGCTGATACTCCAGCCTGGCAGTGATGAGATTGAAAAGAGGAGGGTGAGGGCAATTTAAAGGGACTTTAGGGCACTAGGCCAAGTGGCTGATATGACAGGGGCACAGGCAGTCTTTTCCTCAGTCCCCTTGGTTGCTGAGATAAACAGGGAAAGGAATAGGAGAGTTCACATCATTACCAAGTGGCTCAAGGGTTGACGCCATCAGCAAAATTTCAAATTTTTTGATCATAGGGCAACTTCTATGGCAGCTGGGTTATCTGGAAGCAGACCCAAGGGTGGCAAGCCTGACTTAGGGATGAAATCAGTAGCCGTGCATGTATACAAATGCATGCAGCACGGGTAATCAACACAGGGAGCTGGAGGCCATGGTGCAGCAGCAGAGCTCTGATGTAGTTGCCATGACAGGAACATGGTAGGATGACTCACACAGCTGAAGCACTGCACTGGATGACTACAAGCTCTTTAGAAGATACAGGAAATGGAGAAGAGGTGGAGGGGTGGCCCTTTATATTAGGGAGGATTTTGATGCCATGGAAATTGAAACTGATGATGATGAAGTCAAATGCTTATGGTAAGAATCAAGGGGAAGGCCAACATGGCTCACATCCTACTGGGAGTGTGTTATCGTCCACCCAGCCAGGAGGAAGAGGAGGACAACTTCTTCAATAAGCAGCTGGAGAATGTTTCAGGATCACCTGCCCTTGTTCTTGTAGGTGACTTCAACTTGCCAGACATCTGAGGGGAACTTAACACAGCTGAAAAGTAGCAGTCCAGGATATTTTTAGAGTGCATGGGGGACAATTTTTTTACACAGCTGGTGACTGAACACACCAGGACTCTTAGGGACTATGTTAGATCTGTTGTTTGCAAATAGAGATGGGCTGATGGGAGATGTGGTGGTTGGAGGCTGCGTGGGGCACTGTGATCATGAAATGATAGAGTTCTCGTTATTTGGTGAAATCAGGAGGAACATCAATAAGACTTTTACACTGGACTTCCAGAGGGCAGACTTTGGCCTGTTTAGCAGACTTTTTCAGAGAGTTCCTTGGGAGGCAGCCCTTGAAAACAAAGGAATCCAGGAAAGGCGGGTGTGCTTCAAAATAGAGATCTTGAGGGCACAGGAACAGGCTGTCTCTGTGCCTCATGATGAGTTGATGAGGCAAACATCCAGCTTGGATAAGCAAGGAGGTTTTGGAGGAATTTAGGAATAGGAAGAGGATGTATCATCTTTGGAAGAAGGGTCAGGTCTCTCAGGAAATATTTAAGGGGGTTGCTAGCGCATGTAGGAAAAAAACTAGGGTGGCCAAAGCTCTGTTTGAACTAAAAATGGCGACTTCTGTTAATGTTAATAAAAAATGTTTTTACAAATATATTAATGGTAAAAGGAAGGGTAAGTCCAGCCTTTGTTCTTTGTTGGTTGAGGGAGGGAACTTAGTAACTGCGGATGAGGAGAAGGCGGAAGTGCTCATCGCCTTCTTTGCCTCAGTGTTTAGTGGGAAGCCAGCTTGTGTCCTTTGAAAGATAGGTGTTTACCAAGAAAGGCAGGAGCTCCTCCCTGAGATGGAGAGTGCAGACCACCCCCCACACCTCCAAAATTATTAAAATTGTGGAGTCAGGGAGTCTCAGGCATAGATATGGGGGTGGGAATCACAGTTATTTACTCTGTGTATATATATATGCATACATACACAAACAAACACACACACAGATATACATACACATACACATACACATACACATACACATACACATACACATACACATATGCGTAACAAGTCAAACAAAATGGCCCATCTCTGAGGGTCTCTTCAGGCGTGAGACCTCCCCAGAGAGGATATGCAGGTGGTCAGGAGTCTGGTTCTCGCTGAGGCACCGGCAAGAAAGCAGCTTGAGACTACTTTGTGTTGCTTCAGGGCTGTTTATTTATCTTATCTTAAAAATGTTTCTGCCAGCCCAGCATGGGTCTGCTCTGCAGGTCGACCATCGCAGAAGGTCTCCTGGGCAGGTTGTGCCAAGGTCTTAATACTCTAAACTACGTATACAATATTTACAAATTCTCCCCAGTGCCATGCAACCTCTTTAAAATGTCCAGTTCTTTCCCCATCCAATCTCTGGTTCCCAGGGTGCAACTTCTGCATGGATGACACGAAGAAGAAGGAGGAAGAAGCCCACCACACCCAGGATCCTCCATCTTGGCCACATGGCCCTTAATATAAACAATCTAAAAACCTACTATTACTACATTCTAACATTCTAATTTACACTCTACTCATCATTATTTTCTGTGTCTCTTATCTCAGTGTGGGCAGATTCTCCCAAGGAGCCATATCCAGCCCCTGCAGCTCCTGGGCAGCATTCAGGGGTCTCTGAGGGGTCTGCCATGGGGGCTTTTGCATCCCCAAAGGCGCCAGGGAAAAACCCTGGACTCCCACATCTCCCCGCTCTGTTTGCACCAAAAAGACCTCCTTCACGGTTCTGTCCAGAGCCCTTTGAATACAACGAAAAATACAAGGTAGAACAATGAAAAAGACAACAAAGAAAATAACAATCCCTACTAATACATAAAAACCAACTTTCAAGATCTCACTCCATAAGGGTGAGAGGTCAAAAAAGTCGAACAAACCATCCATCCATGATCCAGTGGCTTCTCCAAGTTTTGCCACACTTTCCTGCAATTGTCTTATATTTTCATGAATCGATTTTGAGTGATCAGACAGGTTCATGCAGCACATTCCTGCAAATTCTTTACATCCGTGTCCATGAGTCAGCAATAGATAATCAATTGCTGCTCTGTTTTGAAGGGTCACTTTCCCCACACTGTCGACATCTCTTAACATGTCGCTCAGTGCATTGGAGATGGCCTTGGTGTTTTTGCTCAGCCAGCAACCCAAAGGATCCAATTGCATCCAATTGCACCCCTGATTCTGTTTGGGGAGAGAATATCGCCACTGAAATTCTCTTCGACTTGTCCCATGAATAGAAATTGTCATCACAATTTGGATCGTATTGCTCAATCCCTCTCTTTTGTCTATGTTTTAATTCTCTCAAATTTTTCTGATCTGGTGTTAACAACGTAAGTCTCCCAATGTTGCATGGACCTCCTTTAATGTTTGCAGGGATAGCAGGCCAAATTCTGTCCCCGCAGACAAAAAAGACTCCTTGTGGCAATCGTACAGGAACTTGGGAGGATGATTTGTCTGAAATCAATGTCTTGTTGCACCATGAACTATCATTTTTATAAACATCCTGGTTTGGAGTGACATCTATCTGGTTTTTTGTCACCTCCGAACCTTCAATTTTCACACAAAAATCCATTTTCATGGAACCAAAGGTTTCTAATTCTTCTGGTTCGAAAGAAACCTCAGGGAGAGAGTGAACCCACGTATACCATTCATCCACCTTTGGGGTTGCCCATTCCTCCACTGGAACGGCCACCAGACACGTTGAAAACAGCTTTTTCGGCCTGGAGTGTGTCAAACAAATTGTGTCCAACCCCACTGCCTGCGCTAAGCTTTCCCACACATTCTCCCTGGGCTGCATCATAGGTAAATCCATATCATTGCCCAATATCCTCGCCAAAACGATCATACACAGTATTCCGTAAACAAACATGATTCTTTATAAGTCCTTTAAGTATTTTCTGCTTCGTTAGAAGAATTCGTGTCACTGCTCCTTGTCTTGGTCTGCAAGTTCCTTTCCTCACACTCAGGGCTGGTTTCTGCTTGTGTTGGAGCCCGGTACGGTTTGACACATTTCGCAGGCACCCACTTCAGACCTTTATCTGTGGAGACACAAGCAAAACCTTTTCCCCAAGTGATTAATTTGAAAGGACCTTCAATTTTACCCGTTTCAAGATTTTTTGCCATAACTAAATGATTCTCCTTTAGCTTGGCTCTCGTCTCGTTCATGAAGTGTCTTATGATAGGTGGTGTCGGCTCTGAAAAAGATCCATTTAAAAAATTCAGCACATATAATGCTTTGCACAATTTCATGAGGCATTGCCTCTGACTCCCCCCTTTTTTGTTTTTCAAGGATTGTTTTCAGAGTGTGATGAGTCCTCTCTATAATTGCCTGTCCTGTAGATGAATGTGGAATGCCAAACGTATGTCTGACATGCCATTTTTTCAAAAACTTGTCCAAAACTTTTCCAATGCAAGTCGGCCCATTATCTGTTTTAACTTCTTGTGGCACACCCAATGTTGCAAATGCTTGTAGAAAATGTCTACATGCATGCTGTGCCATTTCACCTGTATGTAAAGATGCAAAAATTGCCCCTGAAAATGTATCAACAGAAAGGTGAATATTTTTTAATTTACCAAAAGGCGGATATTTCGTAACATCAGTTTGCCATAACTGAAAACTTTGCAATCCCCGTGGGTTAACTGCTCCCATGGAGATTGGTGGTTGAATCATTTGACAATCTGGACAAGTTTGTACAATTTCTTTTGCTTGGGTTTTGGAAAGGTGGAAGGATTTCATCAATGCTTACGCATTTTGATGAAAAAATGCATGACTCAATTTTGCTTGTTGGAAAATGTCTGGTAAAGTTTGCAGGACAGTCATAGTTAATTTGTCTGCTTGCGCATTTCCTTCCGCTAGAAATCCTGGAAGTGATGAGTGCGCTCTGATATGGGTGATAAAATATTTGTGCGTCCTGTTTTCCAACATCGTTTTCATGCATGATAAGTAAGAATATAGAACATCATTGCTTGTTCCTTTCAAAAGCGATCCTTCCAACCTTTTAACTACATTTGCTACATATGCCGAATCTGTGACCAAATCAAGTGGTTGTTGGAATAATTCAAAAACTCTGACTACTGCCGTTAATTCTACAATTTGTGGTGATCCCTGCACTAGTTTTACATTTGATTCCCATTTTCCTGTAGTTGAATTTTGCCATGTAATTGCTGATTTGCCCGTTTTCCCAGAACCATCAGTGAATACCGTGATTTCATCCAATGGTTCCTCACTTACTTTTGATTTTTCTCCGAATCTTAATTTTACTTTCAATAATTTGTGACTCGGATAATGAATTGAACAACTGCCTGTATAATCTAAAAGTGCAATCGCCAGGTCCTGTAATTTTTGAAATGACCAGTCAAAATATGTTTTCTTCAAGGGTAAGTATATCATTGATAAGTCCTTGCCCGTCATTGTCATCAACCTTGTTCTTCCCTTTATTACCACTTGTGCCGTCATTTCTAAGTTTATAAGAATTGTCCTTGGAGGTCTGTAAGATAGGAAAACCCATTCTATAATTAAAGGAGGGTCTTTTTTGTGTTCATCCCACTGAAAAATCAAACCATATAGCTGTGTTTCTTCTCCCAACACTGCTAAATGGAATGGTAAAGAGTCCACATATCGGTGGGCTTGTCTGCCCTGTATAATTTCTGCAACCGTTTGCAAGCTTGCTTGTGCTTCTGGCGTAAGAGTCCTGGGGGATTTGATGCTGTCGTTTCCTTTCAGAAGGTGGAACAAAGACGAAAAATCGTCATTTGTGATTCCCAAAATCGGTCTCATCCAGTTGATCTCTCCAAATTAAAATTCAGCAGTCAGGGACTCTCACCCGGCTAGATAAAACAGCCCGGGGGAGGGGCCGGCAGCTCCATGGTGGGAGGTAGGGAGAGGAGCTAGTCAAAACATAACCCATAACACTCATCTTTTGCTCAGTTGAGACCCTTTCAAAAAATTCTCCGATAACTGAAATGGACTTGATTATCCACCGGGTCTGTGCGCAGATTGCGGGAAGAACCCAATACCACCTCCCTTGCTTTCTAACACTGTTCAGTCCTTACAGTACTGACAGGCTAGGTGTGGCTGAAATGGCACAGGTCTTCCCTGGTACAAAGTGCACAGAAACCCCAACTCCCCCAGTATCGGGAATCCAATTCCCGACTATGCCAAATAATGTCACGGTCCGCCCAACCCGAACGGGAGTCGTGACTGGTTCTTTTATGGATCTCAGAGCTCAAAAGACATAGCAGGGGACAAAACCAGTTTACTTTTACAG
This sequence comes from Erithacus rubecula, assembly GCF_903797595.1. Lineage (NCBI taxonomy): Eukaryota > Metazoa > Chordata > Aves > Passeriformes > Muscicapidae > Erithacus > Erithacus rubecula. The sequence continues at coordinate 19,148 of NW_027636370.1, forward strand.
AAATGCACTTTATTTAGTGCCAACCAAAATGTGATAGTGGGAGAGAGAAAGAGAGAGAGAGAGAGAGATAGAAAAGGGGGTTCGGGATTATAGTTGCCAAGACAGGCAGACGAATCCTCGTGGAGCCAGCCAATAGATGTCTGTTGCTGTCTGGGGAGACTTCGGGGGTCTCCTCTGAGAAAGTCACTTTTATAGTCCTTTCCCAAAGCGAGTGGCTTCTGGCCAAAAGGTGGGAAGATTTATGGACTATTGTAAATGGAGCTCGTTACCCTGAGGAACAGGTGGAAACAGGACGCTTCAAGGCACACCAAACCATCTTTGTTGTTATGAACACACGCAGGGCAGCCCATACTGGACCAGTCCATTGTTCTTCCATCTGTGGGAGCTTTGTTGAGTAAGTGCCCCGTGACTAGTTGTCATGAGAAACCAGTCCTGGTAGGCACCACCTGCGGAACAGTCACTTGGCGTTCCTTCCATTCCTGGCCTGCGCAGGCCTCAGGCGAGGGTCGTTGGGCAGAAACAGACGAGAGGCTCAGACAGATTCTCACAGCCTACAACCGAGCTCCTGACCTTACCTGGTGGCGTTAATGGCGATTGTTGATAGAGGCTGCTACTGGCTCCATACACCTTGTAGCCTTTGGAATTTATCTGCAAAGAATTCAACAGATTTCCTCAAGACCCAGTGAAATACTGGCAAGAGTGATGCAGCAGATCCAAGACCCACTGCAGGTTCTCAGCTCTTGCAGTACCAGAGAGTCCCAGAGGATGTCCCACCCCATCCAAGAGCACCCTCATTTGCCAGGTCGCCTGGCCAGCAGGGCAGCACTTACTCAATCCAGGCTATTGGCCAGGTGTTGGTTGAGCCTCTTGAGGATCTTGTCAATGTCCCACTGAAGGTCATCAATCATGGTCTTCAGGACAGACACCTAGGACTCTGCTGCCTCCACCCTCTCTTGTAGCTTGGAGAACTGCAATCATAGGAGTGTTTCAGCCAGCATATTGTATAGAACCAGCTTTTCCTGAGGCAACTCGGGAATCATTTTTCTCTTATCCATCATGTGCTTTTCACCTTTTGCTGTGATGACAGACTATTCCATGAACTGTACTGAATTTTACACTGGCCAAATCCCAAGACAGCAACAAAAAATAAAACAAAACTGAAAATGGAGAAAGAGTAGGAAGCTGGTAACATCTGGCAGAATACAGCAACAGCCACCTCAGCTTATTCAAAGGCTTTATTGATTTTAATCCTTTCAATCCCTTTGCCCATCTGCTCTACAGACCACTTAAGTATTCAGAGGTCTAACACTGAGCAAGACCAGCATTCACACAATTTTTAAATTAAATGAAATCTCCCAAACAAATGCTGTTAATAATGTGAAGCCTTTATTAACTGGGACCATCTTGTAACTGGTGTCATTCCGTTGTCAAATGACACAGAGAAAGCAAGGACTTCAGAATGATAGGGATGTCATCTCAACTGTTCCAGTCACTTCAGCATCACCTGCCCCCAGTTCTCCTGCTCTTCCCTTTGCTTGAGAAGCTAAATCCATTCAACTCACTGACTTGCTTATATCCTTTCCTTTAGTGATGTCACAAGCAAATCAATCTGAATTTTACAGAAAATCTATGTATAGTTCTCCACAACAACATAATTTTCATAACTTTCAAACCACACTGCTTCTGTGTCTCTCCAAGGAAATAAGCTGCTTTCCAAATTATGGTAACCATAAATTATGTTAAGCAGGACCATAAAGCAGACTTCTTTCTCCCTCCTTTTTATACCTCTTGAGGCATGACTCTGTGCTTCTCCTGAAGAACATCTTCCAGCTCCTGCAGCCATCCATTCTCAGGCGACAGGTAGGAATTCAGCTCCACTACTGCTTCTTCCACCAGTGAAATATCTGAACGGTGTGTAGAAAAAAGGAAATAAATGGAAATCAAGGAATACTGGTTTTAATTCCTGAACAGCAAAGAGAGAAAAAAGAAAGCAGAAAAGGAAATTTCTGAAATTAACTTCAGTTTATTGCACCAACCCACACGTGCTTCCTGAGGGCCTGATCTCCATCCAGACAGCTTTGACTTGTACTCTATAAGCAAAAGGCTCTGCAGTCTAACAGTGCTGCACATTCCTGACCCAAGGGCCATCCCCTCACACCAGAGATCACTTCAGCTGCGTTAATACCAGCATCCCAGAGCATGCTCTTGGAACCCAGGGACACCCAAATGATGCCCAAATTCATGCATAAACCTGCTACAACAGGTGACCTGGGATGACACCAGGCAAACACACCATGACACCCTGTGACAACCACAGCACCTGGGTGACAGGTGAAACTAGAGCACCTGAGGGCAGGCTCACGTGGCACTAATGTCAAAGCTATACATTTTATGATTGCCAGCCAAGAATACCAACATTTCCCTACACCAATGCCAGACTTGGTCAGAGCACACAGAAGGCACACCAAGCACGAGCTGATATTACACCCAAGGTGTTGTTCAAAAGATTAAAACTTCTAACCTTCAGCTAATTAATCTTTTTGAGCAGTCATCTGAGTGTGAGGTGAATCTGCTACATTAATTTTTAGAAGCTGGTCATTTGGCTTTGTCTGCAGAACTCTGCTATACTCAAAACTGACAGCTACACTAAGCACATCATGCCATTAGATGGGTACAATTTTGCTCACGACTCAGAGGAAACTGAGCATGTGGTTGGGCATTCCTATACGTTCTACTAAACTGCAGAGGAGAAGGAGTCCACCATCAGTTTGCAATGCTGATTTCACTTCTTTAACTGCAAGTGTGAAGCCTTTTATGTGGTGGTTGAGGACAGCTGGCTGACAAGGTTCAGCTGTGCTCTCTGACTTCTCAGACACATGAACACAGTACTGGCAGAAACAAGCTGCTTCTTAGCCCAACATGCTGGGCAGAGCCCTTAGCATTCAAGTACAGAGGTAGCTACAATGCACTTCTAGATCATGGTTCTTTATTGGAGGTTTTAATAATGAAAATCATCTGGCATGGAGCGAGTTTAAGGATGCCCAAATCTCTATTACTGCACCTCTGCCCAGGTGTTGCTTTGGGGATCCCATAAGTAGCAAAGTAACAGAAACAAATCTACTTGTGTTCTAACCGAGAGTTTGTGCCAGCCTGTGCTGACTCACAAATTCTGGTCCAATATTAAGCTGTAAAAGACACCAGCAGGGTCAGCACTGCGAGCAGAAAGTTGATGGGGAAAACAATCACTGCCCTGGAATGATAAAAAGGAAGCACTGTACCTTATCACACTCTGCAGAAAAGTCTTCATCCACAGTCACTCTCTGTTTTACTGCATTAACAAAAAATGAACCAGGTCAAACTTTAGCAAATGACTGAGATAGTATGTGGCACCAGTTCACTGCACAACAACCAAACTGTTCCTATTGAATCTACATACAAAGCCAGTTGAAGCTGAGGGCAGCAACACCCTGGATATAAATAAGCCCTGTACTTGAAGGGCTCACAAATCCTGAACTGTAAAGCAACTTAGAGCTGTGAAAAGTGACACTCACTTTTTAAAATTTCTAAGATTTATTGAACCTTAACAAAATACAACAGAAGATTGAATAAGGAAAAAAAGCAGCGCTGGAAGTTCCCATGGCTCACAGCCATGTGCTTGCTTACAGAATGGATGTTCTGCCCTTTATAGCCTTAGGCCCTCCTAAAGTCTTGTCAGTCAACTTCTTCTCTGTCATTCTTTGGTGCAGACTACTTTCTTACACCTTGATTGGATGTCAGGTGCAGTAACAAGCTAGCCCTACCCAAATGCCCCGACTCCCCAAGCCATCCTGTACAAAGGGGAGGGGAAAGAGGACTATGGGAGAATATATTACAATAACATCATTATATAACTACAAAACTTATCTTAGCATACAGACAATATTCATCCTTTAATTGTAAGAGCTAACTATCGCATTTTTCATCCATAACAGAGCCAAGGTTTGAAAAGACCCATTCCAAGAGTTTTCCTCTGTACCAGGAGAGATGCGGACATGTTTGAAGAGAACCCATTCCTAACCCAATGCAGTCTGAGAAGCTCTGGACTAACAGAGAATCACAGACCAGCTGAGGCTGGAAGGAGGGACTGGAGGTCGTCTGCTCTGTGCTGCTGCATGAAGAAGGCTCAGCCAAAGCAGGTTGCCAAGGGCCCTTTCCTGACAGCCTGAGCATCTCCAGGCACAGAAACTCAGCCATGGGTCTGAGCAGCCTCTCCAGTACTTGATCACCCTCAACATTAAAACAAGTTTTTCTCATATCTGAACAGTATTTGCTGTAGTTCTTCTGCCACAGTCACTGATGCTGTGCCAGCCTCTAGCCTGAAAGAAATCAGAAGTGAATGAAGTGCAGTAAACCTGATAAAAAGCTTGTCACTATGTACTTCAGGCAGTGCCTTGCTGAGCAGAGCTGAGTGTGTCCATCCTGCTGAGCAGAACCTTAGGACACCCTGAACAGGAAGCCTACCAGGAGAAAAAGTTTCTTTTTTTAGGTACATCAGTGTCCCTTATCCTCGTGTAGAGCAGGAGACAACATGATGATAAGAATGGATGAATAGTCAGGAATTACAGGCTTCCACTGCCATTCTGTGCCACTGCCCCAAAAATCCCTTAAGACTCTTCTCCCTCAGTATTTTGGGTCCAACAGAATGGTTACTCTCCCATATGCACACTGACACAGGAGTGAAAAAACCCATTTTTTCTTTCTTAAAATTTCTGCAACTCTTATTCTGGAAAGAACATAATGATGGACCTCTTAGGAACTCCTCACATTCCTTTTTTGCTCTGCTCTGTTCTAGGATCTGCCGTGTTTCCAGTGTATCAGCTTTTGAAGGCATGGGAGCATTTAAGTGGATGGTAGAGTATAAATCACTGTTATTAAGAACAGAAAAAGGGGCAGAGGTGGTCAGCAAAGAGGGGTTTGGGAAAGCAAATAATGGGAGAAACTATGATTTCTTCAGTATTTGGAGAAAGTAACATGCATCTTAGAAACATGCACTTTCCAGCATGCCTAACCTGTTCCTAGGACGTCACTACGGGAACCCAACTGGGGTGCTTGATTGTATTGTTTATTTTGGGCATTACTATTCCGCCAGTTTTCTCCCCTTCTTCCATATTGGAGCAGGATCCTGGCAGGAGCGGAGCTGCGGGAGGGAGGGAGACAGGAGCGGCCGTGCGGGCTGTCCAGCGGATTTCCAGATTGGGGAAATCACCTGCTGGAATCAGGCTGTCCCGAGGGGGATGCTTCCCCTACCCCTGGGGGATAAAGGGGAAGTGCAGTGAGGCTGGAAGAGCAGGGAAAGGGGGGCCATGAAGTTATGGCTGATGAGCAGCCACAACTGCTCATCAGGGCTGGACTTGGCTACTGTAGCTGCGGCGCCCGAGCCAGCAGGGAAGTGGAAACCCTCCAGGGATCCAGATGCTTCGTGCTTGCTCTGGGGATGTGGCTGTACATGGTGACGAGAAGGAGGACAACTGGTGAGAGCCTGGCCAAGCCTCAAGAAAAAGCCCTTTCCTTTGAGAAGGTGAATGCAACTTTTGAGAGAATGGGGAAAAGCCATCAGCTTCTGCCCTGTGCTTGGTACCACCCAGAGGATGAAGAAGCGTGGCCAGAATCTCTCTGCTCTGAAATCCAGGCAAGGAGCTGAGGACTGGGCACGCTGAAATGCCCTCTGTGTCGGCTGTCCTGCAAGGAGGGCAGAGAGTGAAGGTGGGATCAGCTTTTCTTACCTAACACCCTCTCCTCTTTGACCATCACCACTGAGGTAATTGCTGTTAATCCCGCTGCTTTACGGGTCACCTTGTGCTACCTGGCAGCTCTCCCAAAGGGAATGAGGAGCGCCTAAGAAACCTCAAGTTGCTGACATTTAGAATCAAAGTCTGCTGAGGAAATCTGAAGTTTGTCCTGTGATGCAGCAAAACATGGAACTATGGTGATGTACACTACAGGTTCTTCTAAATGTTTTTAGCAGCACAGCTCTTGCTGGGATGGTTTGTATTTTTTAGGGGGGCCCAACTCCCTGTTTGGCACAGGAGTGCAGCCATCAGATCTGTGGATGCTTGACTTCTACTGGACTCTGCTGCTGTCAAGGGGGGACAGACACATTGCAGAAATATTATATGGTACCTGACCTACTAAAAGCTATCAGAAAACAAGAAAAAATGCAGATGAGAAAAGCTGGCCACCCGGCCCAGTAATAGGTGCTGCTGTAGGATCAACACACAAGTGTAAGGTACCACTTAATGGTGTGAGCACCATTACTCCCACCACTGCTATGGCCCAGCTGGGACTGTCACAGCCCATGACATTTCCATGACATTCTCCAAAAGTCTGCCTTTGTTTCCCTCTTTCAACCCTTCGTAGACAGATGACTCTATGGCTCTGACCACATGACTTCATCCAGCTGTTTATATGCTAGGAAAGAAATGACTTTTCCCACTGACACTGACAAGTAGATAGGCCAAAAGGAGTAATTTAATATTGTAACTGTACAGGAATTAGTTATGTCCTTGTCTCATGGGGCAGGAAGGAGAAGGCAGATGTTCTCTCCAATATTCTGGAGGAATCTAAAATTTTGCAGCTTTTAAACATTTTTCAAATGTTTTCCTAGGAACAACAGATTAAAAGTGAGATTAGTGACATAAGAGAATTTGTGTGAACAGTCTAATTGCCCTGATTTTGTGTAAGCTTCTGACAGCCAGGCTGTGAGATGCTCAAGGCAGCCAGAGAAGCAGAACAGGAAAGTCAAATATGGCAAAATCTAACTTGTGTGTGTGAAGGTGGATGTTTGCCAAGACTGTGTGTGTATGTGTGTACAAAAGATATTACATATTTATATGAATGTTTCAGTTTAAAATTCAAGGGCATCTATGGCTCAATTATATGTTAATATTGCTGTGGCCATGTATTTCACAGGGTGTAGAGAGGAGAAGACATCTGAGAGAATCAGACACACACGTTACCTTTAGCATACACAGTGAAATAAATTGGTGTCATTGTTATATGGCTCCTCTGGGGAGGACAGTGAAATAAACCACATTTGGAAGTGTGTGAGCAGCAGGAGGGAAGCATGATTTTACCCCCAAAGAGGTAGAAGTTTGTCCCTCCAATAAATTCTAGACTAAGATACAAGAAATCTGGCTCTGCTTGGTGGCTGTGATCTAAACATTGTTATGTCACTGTCACCAGACGGTGGCACCCGAGTTCTATGCCTTTAACAGAAAGCAATTTCCACACATCCTGCATCCACCTTGCCTGTTGTTACATGTTTGAAGGACAGTAACAAACACACGAAGTCCTTTTGAGCTTGCTTAGATCAGAGCTCCTATGTGCTAAAAAGGCCTTAGGGGTCCTTTGCTGGAAACTTAAGTTTGGGTCATCTGTCCTCAACCATCCTATCCTCAACTAAGGCATCAAAGTCTTAGTAAGAAGGCATTCCATTTGAAGAGAGAAGAGAAAACCCTTTCTTTCTGTGGTGACGAGCTGTGAATCACCAGATTGGGAATTTCAGCAACAATTTCACTGGATACGGGCTGAATTTTTTGTCAAATTATTTTTAATAAACTTATTTACAAGCAATCTTTCTACAAAATAAGCAACCCGTCTACAAAAACGCTGCTAATAGTCTCTTCTTTCTGTGTCTCACTGTTTGTTTTCCTGATTGGCAGATCCACCTTTTCTTACCGTATTTGACAAAGAAAGATACTCTCATGTTCATGCATTGGCACAGACGTTATCATTTTGATCCAATCCTCACTCAAAGCATGTCTTATTACACCAGGTTTCTCAGGCCCTTTTCCAATCAAAATTGAGGCATTTTAACAGGGACCTGAGGTAAACTCAAGCTCTGAGTGTGGAATTTAACTTTGGCTGATTTTGTATAGAGAGGGTACATATTTCACAAAATAAAAAAAAAGGTAATTTTCTGTGAGAGAGAGTGTTAGTTGCAAAGGCACTGGCAGTTTCTCTCCTGAAGTCAAAGTTTGATTTTGTGTATTTTCACACCAGCTTTACAGACATTGTATCCAAATTCAGCAGATGGCAGAATCCAATATGTGCAAATAAAACACACAGTAAAAACATTAAAACACACACCTGCCAAAAATGCATAGAGAATTAGGTACTTTGGTCTGTGCTTCTTCACTGCATGTCTCTATTCTGGAGTAACTTCATTTCCTGTCCTGACATATTTGGGAGAATCCCCTCCATCAGCTATCTCATCTATGTACCTATAGGCTAAGGGCCAGCAACATCAGTGTCCCATGCCAAGACTCTGTTCTTCCTGGCAAGCTAGGAATGTCATGTTGGCAGCTAGGAAGCTAGAAATGCTGATTAAGAATTACATTTTATTGTTCTATTTGGAAGCCCCTGGGCAACTGTGCCTACTTTCTCTTAGAATTTCTACCTTGGTGTCAAGCATTCCTGGACAGAAACTCCATCTACAAATGGTTCCTTCAGCAAGCTGTTCCAGTTCAGACATTTGGTGTGGTTTGTATTTTTGGCAAACTTAATGCAAATACTAACACGCAGCACCTAACTGT
>NW_027636369.1:0-27979 GCF_903797595.1 Erithacus rubecula
GGCAAAATTATGGAATGGTCTCTCGAGGGCTTGGTGGAGACACCATCCCTGTATGTTAAGAAAGACTAGGTATGGCAATTGGTGCCATATGGAGGTGTCAGGCAGGAGTAGGACTTGATCTTGAAGTTCTCTTCCAGCCTAGTGATTCTGTGATTCTGTGAATTCATAGAGTCTTTCAGCTGAAGTCTCTGTCCCTGTCCTTTTCCTAGGTCTCTGTTGCAGATGGAAGCTGCTGGTGCCATTCTCACCTTTAACCCCTAATTTGAATGCAGACAGATGTTCTTGGGTATGTTAATCAGGCACTGATCAATGTTTATGTGGCATTTTTGTATCCTCATGGCACTAAGGAGACTCTTGTGGCACTGTGGAAACTCATGGAACCAAAAAGCCACTGAGACATTGGGGCAGGATGGTACCAAGGAGATCACTGAGATACTGCAGATCTAAGGACATTGTGGTGGCTCCATGGAAACTCATAGGATCATGGGCACTGTGACACAGCAGGGCCTCATGGAGCCAAGGAGTGAATTGTGACTGTACCAAACCTCATGGAACCAAAGAGCCATTGTGGAACTTCAGAGCCTTGTGGACCAAGGGGACCACAGTGACACTGTGGGGTCCATGGAACCAAGGGGTCATGGTGACACTGGATCCTCATTGACCAATGGTGCATTGTGACACTGCAGGGCAGTATGGAATCATGGAGACAAATGTGACATTACACAGTGTCATGGCAGCAAGGGGCCATTTTAACACTGTAGGGCCTCGTGGGCCCAAGGAACAGATGTGGTGCCATGGAAATTGTGGCAACTGTGTCACCATGGGACTAATTCAACAGCGGATGCTTTGAGACAACTACAAACTGTAATAAACTCACTAAAAGAAGTAGTCTTTCAAAACCACATGGTGTTAGATACGGTAAGAGCCAAATGGGAGGAGTTTGCATTCTAATTTATAGCAGTTGTTGCACTTCTATAGATAAGCCAGGGCAAAAGCAAACCACTGGCTATTTGAGCAGACAATCCTATAGAGCATGCCCAGGAAGCAGGGGTGGAAAGTTCAAGCCCAAGGAAGACTTAGGAGTCTTCACCCAAAACGACCAGCAGGAGGCTGACGACCACCTGCTGCAGAAACCATGCATGTGTTACAAGGGCTCACATTGTCATGTCATTAGAAAATATGTTGCAGTATGAAAGGTAGGAAAAAACAATTTGCCCATTAAGTAGAAAACATATACAACCTAGAACTGTGCAAAGAATGGACAAGTGATTTTGTGGAGCAATGCTCCTCCCTCCGGGTATCAAATAAACAAATTCCTGCCCCATAGGCCTTCTACTATGGAGTAGTCCTGGCTTCTTGCCTCCTTTTCGGGCATCAGAATGCACTGGATTTCAGCATCATCCTGCCCAGGAAAGAACTGGGTCCATGTCTGCATCCCTATTTCAGACTGTACAAGAACACTGTGGACTTCTTCCCATTCTACCTGGAACTGGGCAACAGTGCCCAAGTTCAGCTATTACAGCCCTGCATGGAGAGACTTTAATTCATCTAGGAAGTGTTTCCAAAGGCCTTGTGTGCGATCCTTGCTTGGTACCTTTAGTCATAATTTGTGTCCCGAGAATGTTGGAATGAATTTCTCTTTTGCAATGTGTTTGCTGATCTTTGGTTTTGGAAATGGAGAAGAGATTTTTGGAAGCTTTATTTATTGCAGTGCTTGAAGTTCCCTGTTTGTGGCTTTCCACTGCCATGCTCAGCAGGCACACAGTTCTCTTTGGATATGAGCTAGCAGCACCAGACACACAGCAACTGGAGCACTGAACATCAGAGATTGGGCTGATGTTTTTGTTAGAACACAAGAAAACATGACAGTGTCTCTGTACAATCTAGTTGTACTGGGAAACTCAGCTGCTGATTGTGTTCTGGTGCTCCTGCCAATCCCTCCCAAAATTATTTCAGAAATTATTTCAGGACTAACAGCTTCTGCCTTCTGACAGACACCAAGTGTTGCCAGCAGTTGCTCCAGCGCTCCTGCCAACAGCCCCTGTAGCAAGGAGCACAGTCCCCAGTGTGTGTGGGCTTTGGCTCCCTGTGGCACAGAAGCCCCCTGGGGTACAGGTCTCTGGGGCAGGAGCCGGGCACCAGCGCTGCCAGGGCTCGGGGGGTGGCAGATCTGCTTGGGCAGGGACTCAGCCACACCTGCTGCTTTCAGTGTTCACAGGTCCCAGGGGTCAGAGCAGCATTCCTGCCCTTGCCCACACGTTCCTGGTCTGTGTCACAGCCACAGGTTTAGGATGGCCACCAGCCAAGATGTGTCCCAAGGAGGCCAAGCCAGCTTGTGTGCAAGGCCCTGTGCCCTTCCTGCTGCGGCTGCGTCGGCAGCCCTGGGGCTCCTTCTGCTGCCCTGAGCCCGCAGAGCAGAGCAGCGTTTGCCCATGGTTTGAGCCATTCCCAACATTGCTGTCGGGCTGCTTAGGCACTTGGGGTGAGGGATTCCTTGCAACCTGGGCCACTTTGGGTGGGCCGGGGGCAGCTCCAGGGCCAGTGGCAGTACATGCAAGGGCCGTTAGTGACACCGTGCAGCACGGTCACCATGGCATGGAACACGACAGGGTGTCAACGGACCCTTGGTGACATGTGGTGATATAGGAGCTGTTGGAGACACGGCCACACCACAGTGCTCAGAGCACGCGACAGGACAGGACGGGACAGAGCGGTGCCGTGAGGAGCCCCCACACAGCGCACTCGTTCCTGCCTGACCCGGAGCTTCCCTGAGTGTTACTCCTGCAGCTGACTTTGCAGCCAGACTGCGGGAGTGTTTGCCTCATAACTTTCCTGAGGAATCTCTCTAGCAGGTGCTCGTGAGGCCAGACTCCAGCATGGCAGCATTTCTCAAGATCTTCAGACTGTTCTGCAGAATAAAAAGGAGAGGAGCTAGAGTTCACCCAGCTCAACAGCCTGAAGAGCCAGAGCAGTCTCAGCCAAAGCAGGATGGTGAGTGGCAGAGCTGGGCCACAGGGCTGATGGCTCCTGCCAGCATGGTGATATCCCATCCCATCCCATCCCATCCCATCCCATCCCATCCCATCCCATCCCATCCCATCCCATCCCATCCCATCCCATCCCATCCCATCCCATCCCATCCCATCCCATCCCCTGAGGACATGCCCAGGGACAGGAGGGAAGAGGGGCCAGGCAGACGCCCTGCAGAACCCGCGCTCCATCCCCTGGGGCATCCTGGGGCTGCCCCTGCCTGGGGAGCGCAGGGCTGGGCTCTGTTCTCAGGCCTCTCACACAGCCCCTCAGCTTTGGCTGCGCTCGCTCTTTGCCAGGTGCAGCCATGGAACAGACACAGGAGCAGGAATCCACCGGTGGCCTCTTTCCCAGAACAGCACAGGTACCTGCAGCCATCCCCACCTGGGCTGGGCCTGCTCTCACTGCTCAGCCCTGCACAGTGTTTGGAGCACTCCATGGAACATCCCTTTCTTCCTGCCCTTTGTTCTCCTGCTACACTTGCAAATTCATCAAATGCATTTGGTAGGAAGAGACCAGCACCACGGGCACTGGCTCCATGGAGAACTGTGACAGCTCCACCACCAACTCCAGTGCTGCCCTGCTGAATATGCTTGTAGAAGAGGGTTTGCCAAGTCCAAAGCAAGTAAGCAGCCTGTGGCAAGGGTTTGATCCTTCCAGGAATTGTTAGGCCTCCCAAGCCACTGGGGCCTGCTGGTCCCTGTCAGCCTTTGAGGCCATCACAGTGTGAAGGGAAGGGAAACACTTCTCTGGGGAAGCTGGGGACGTTACTACCTCTGGCAGCTTTCCAAGTCTCCCCGTGCCTTCTTCAGGTGCCTGCCATGGTGAAATACATCCACCAGTGGCTCATGGCCAATGAGTCTGATGAGCACAGGCTGGACAGGAAACTGCTGGATCTCACCGAGGCACAGCCCACTGATGTGGTGATGACTCTCCTGAGTGTGGCCCCATCGTGTGACAGGTATGGGAGGGCTCAGGGTTCACCAGCCCATCACCCTGTACAGCCTGTTCCAGGTATCTGACCAACAGGGAGTTGCTGGGCCCACTGGCTGCTCCCTTTCCCTGCCCCGGCATGTCAGCCCCCGAGCCTGCTGCCATGCTCCCTCTCTGCCCCTCAGGAGCCTGTCCCCACAGGACTGGACTGTCTGGGTGCTGCCAGCAAGGGACAATGGGCAGAGGCAGAGCTGGCATCCAGCTCAGGCCCCTGCTGCTGCCCAGTCCCTGGTGCTCTGTCTGAGATAGCCCTGAGACAGAGCTCTGATCCTGCAGAGCTGCTGAGACCATGTGGAAGACCATCTTGTGCTCGAGCAGGACTGCGGAGTCGGTGCAGCTGAGACTCCTGGATGTGCTGGGGAGCTGGCCAGAGCACAGCACGTGCACCTCCGATGGGGACACAACAAGAGTCTTTGCCCTGGCTGTGAGTTTCTGGAATTGGCCTTTGCTCACCCAAAGGCTGCCTCTCCAGCAGCTCTCCATCTTCCTTCCCCCACTGCATCTGCCAGCCTCAGGTGCTGGGCTGAATCCTGCCCTAGGGGCAGCTTCAGGGGCACCAGGCCCGGCGCTCCCCCTGAATCTCCCCTGGCCTCTCCCTGCCACGCTCGGGCCCTGCCGCACGGACACCTCGGCACTGAGCGCTACCTCGGGCTGTTTGTCCTTTGCAGGCAACTGTGGTGATGTGGAAGATCCTCCAGGTGCCCTGCATCCCACAGATAGTGATGAAGATTTTGCCCCGCGTATTTGTCCACCTGCTCTTCCAAGTGCTCTTCAGCACTCTGGACACACCCATGGAGGTCGATAAATTGTGGAAGGAATGCCAGCAGCAACATGGCTTTGCTGCCAGCCCCAACAGGTTCTCCGTCCCAGTCCCTCTGTCCCTGCCATGTCCCCAGGGAGGGAGCCAGTGCTCCCAAGGTGACCTGAGCTTTGCTCTGCACACAGGTTTGCAGTGCAGACCCTGAAGTCCCTGCTCTGCCAAATGCAGGGTGAGCGTGTGGTGATGGCAGTGGGGCGCAAGTGTGGCTGGGACACGCTGCTGTGTGTTGACACCCACCACTATGCCGTGGCTCTGCTGGCCAGGTGAGACTCCCTGCTCTCCACTGCCCCTGGCATTTTTGCTCTGTTCCTTGGGTGCCCCACACAGTGCGTGTGGTCATGGGCCAGAAGGTCTTGTCACTGAGGGACTGCCAAGCAGACTGGAAAAGGATGGGAGAGGAGAGTGCCCACAGGGAGCTACCTCCCAAAATGGCCCAGGCCCCCTTGCAGGATGGTGGGGAATGACCAGACCTCTGGGAATCAGTCCTGGGAGAGGTTTGTGGCCCTGGCTCACAGTCTTGGTTACTTTTACTCCTGCCAGGGAGATGTCCTGTGTCTCCCCACCTCTGTGTTCCCGGATCTTTCGCTACCTTCTCCAGCTTCTCAGCACACAGGAGCCACGCTGGGATCTGCCTGCCCTGGCCTTCATTGTGGAGGTGAGCCTGATGGCCAGCGCTGCCTCGCTCAGCTGCCTCCGGCTCTCTGGCCTCTCGTAGCCACAGCTGCCTGAGACGGTGCCCGTGCTTTGGGCTGCTGGCTGGGCCCAGCCCTGTGGGGTTCTGGCCTCCTGCTGGCCAGGTCCCCTGTCACTGCCCTGTGCCTTTCAGGTCCTCAAGTACCAGGACTTGAGTGGAAGCAGTGGTAAACGCGTCCTGCAAATCTTGTCACGGCACCTGCAGAGCGAGTGCAGGGAGAAGCGTTACCTGGCACTCAGGGCCCTTCTCAAGCTCACTGATGATCCCTTGCTGGTGAGAAGGGGCAGTGCCTCAAGCTGCGCTGGTGAAAGCAGCCCCTTGTGTTGGCTGGGCTTCGTGTGCTGGGGCAGCTGCTCCCAGCTCTCCTGCCTCCCGCTTCAGCTGCCCGAGTGCTTCGGGACTGGCCTTTGGCCTCCGAGGCCTGACGCAGCAGGGTGGGGCTTCACAGACTTGTGTTCCACACAGGCAAGAAGGATGTGCAGCCTGGCTGAAAGTCTTGTGCAGCTGCTGGAGGAAGCAGATGGAGAAATAGTTAGGATGGCAGCGATGGTACTCAGCTTTGTAGTGTTTGAAAACAACAGTCTGATAGCCAGCCCCATCGCCCTGCAGCTGGCTGAGGCGCTGCTGACACTCTTTGACCATGTAAGGCTCTGTGCCCCCAGCCAGGCACGGCCTCTGGGAGCAGCCCAAACACTTTGTGCCCTGTGGATTTGCAGGCCAATGCACAGCTGAGCCCTGCAGCCAATTCAGCTGCTGATGCTGAGGTCTTTTTTCTTCCTTTCATGCAGGATACTAGCCAGGTGCAGCAGGTGTCCATACTGCTTTTCCAAGCACTGGTCACCATTCAGCTGGAAAAGGAAGAAAAAGCCCTGAAGAGACAAGTGCTGCAGAGCCTGATCCCACTCTTCATCCACTGCCATGATAAGAATCGCTGTGTGGCACAGGTGAGGACTCATGGGCTGCCCGTGTCCCCCTGGGAGGGGGCTCGGCGGCCTCCTGCCCTGGCACCACCAGGGCTGCAGCCTCCTCCAGGCCTGGGACCAGGGAAGTGACTCCTGTGCCCTGAACTGCGGTGCCATCTCCGCATCTCTGCTGCTCTCCAGGCATCTTGGGAAACGCTGCATTGTGCGGCCAAGTTCCTGCAGAGAAACCATCTTAAAAAGCTTGTGAGGAAGAAGAAGCTGTGGAAGTTCGCCGAGTGCCTGGTAAGGAGGGCCTGGAAGCACCAGGCTCAGGCTGGAGAAGCCCCCTGAGCGCGGCACTCACTGTGTGCGCTTGGCAGCTGTGGCCCTGCCCAGCGCTGCACGCAGGGGCCGCACGGGCTCTTCTCCAGGCTCCTGCGGCCCCGAGCCGGGTGCCCACGGAGCCCCGGCCCAGCGGGGCTGCGGGGCGGGCTGGCACCGCGGCTCCCCGGGCAGCAGCCGGCCCTGTGCCCCTGCAGAGCCCGGCCCAGCGGCTGCTGGCCGCGCCTCAGGGCTGTGTGGGCAGGGGAGGCCGGGGCCGGGCGCGGGCAGCACTGGGCAAAGGGGCAGAGCCCGCCCCGAGCCTTCCCTCCCGCCACTCTCCGCAGCTGGCAGAGGACAGGAGCCGAGTGGTCGAGCACGTGCGCCAGGCCCTGCCGTACCTGCAGAGCCCTCAGGAGCCCCTGCGAGAGGCGGCCATCAGGTTCCTGGGTGAGCCCGGTTCCCTCCCCTCTCCGCCGCAGCTCGGCCCCAGCCCCGGCTGCTGCCCCGGCAGCTTCTGCCATCCGGGCCCGATGCCGTGGAGCCCTGGCTGCCCTCGGGGCTTCTGCCGCCCTCTCTCAGCCGTGCCTTGGGCGGCAGCAAGCGGTAAGGGCCCGGGCTGAGCCCTGCCAGGCCACGAGGGCGAGTGGCCACAGGGCTGGCAGCACCGCTGGCAGGGAGCTGTGCCGCTGGGCAGAGCCGTGACCAGGTCTGTGTTCCCAAAAGTCTGCCCCAGGCTTGCAGCAGAAGCTTCAGCAGGAGGGTGGGAACACTGCTGAGGTGTCCCTTGCGCTGGCTGCCTGGGGACAAGGAGGGCAAGGCTCCCATGCTGGGGGACAGGACAAGGTTCCCTCCTTGTCGATGCCCAAGGCATGTCACTGTGGTTTGTTCAGATACATTGCCTGCCTTTAGGCAAGCATTTCTGATACCTTCAGGAACCTTACACTGGCCCCTGCTAGTATTACAAAGGATACTTACTTTACTAAATTTCCCAGTACAAATAGTTGAGTATTCTGAGTACCTCAGCCCATAAAAGAACGTAGTTGTGCTCTCAGGATTCCATGCGTATCTGGGCCACCAACACGTGCTCATGGAATTGGGCACGATATGCACTCATAGGATGATTATGTTCCCAGCTACTCCTGCAACTTGATTGGTTAATATTCCTGATGGCCTGGAATATCCCAAGAATGAAATTCAATTCTCAAAAGCACATCCTCCACGAGATCTGTTCCATGTACTAAGCGCACGACCAGTACAAATTATTATTGGAGTTGCACAAGAGCTGGCTGCTGGAAAAAAGATTTCTTGGGTGGGATTCCTGGTGGGCTTGGTTACTATATCTCTACATGATGATGGTGTTCTCACCTATGTGTCACAGAAGAAGGGGAATATTTTTCACTAGGTTGTAGTCTCTGTCCATTTTAATTTGCATAATGCAAAAATCCTGATAGGAATCGCACAAAAATGAATGCACACACTGCTTGTTAGAAACATCACAGGTGCACATGGTCACTGTAGTAATCTCCTTTACAAGAGGTTTATGAGTTTCAAATTTACAAGCCATAGAGATTTTACATTGAGGCTGGATAACAAAGGCAGGCATGGAGTTAGGTTTTCCTCAATCTTCAACTGCTCGTCATTTATCCTTATAATCCTCAGAATGCTTCATCTGCTTTCCTTGAGCTGTCCATAGTATTTTTTCTTTCCAAACTGCTTCATGGGCATGTATTACTCTGAAGACATACTTGGAATCTGTTCATCAATTGCTGCTTTTTCCTCAGAGGGCACAGGTTAAACTGATTATCTCTGAGCTGACTCACAGAGGTAGAGCTTCTATCCCCTCTTCCTCCATGCTAATCGTATATCCTGATTTTGCTTGATCTTACAAAGCCACTCCCATCTGTGCTCCTGGAATTGGGGTTTCTTTAAGGTCTGGGTGGCTGGAATAAAGTGGACTTCATGATTTTGATAGTTATGTTACAAAGGTTCCTCATCTGTCTGGTGAGTAGCCAGGAATGGCTGTTGGATGAACTAGAGAAGAAATTACTTTTGTAATTCCATGTTGCTGCACCAAAACTGCAAGATATATAAGAAATCCTGAGGGTGAAAGCCACTGCCCACCCTTTAACTCAAGGATTGCTGCCACTGAATGTGAGATAAACACAGTTATTTGTGTACCTAGAGTGAATTTCCAGGCTTCTTGGGCCTTTGAAACAAGAGCAGCAACTGCTCGCAGACAGTCGGCATCCCCTACTTACCTCACCCAGTTGTTTTGAAAAGTGTGCTGCTGCTATCTTGTATGGCCAATTGTTTGTGCCAGTGCTCCCAATGCCATTCCTCGCCTCTCAAAAGAGAAAAGCTAAAACAGTTCCCAGACATCTGGAGGCCCAGAGCAGGTGCTCTTTTCAATTCCTCCTTCAGCTTTTGAAAGGCTTTCTTACCTTTGGACGATCATTCCAGGTCTCTGGGATTGTTTTCGGACAGCTGGTACAGTGGCTTAACCAGCAGCCCACAGTTAACACCTCAGTTAATACAGCCTCCAGCCCTTCCCAGAAAGGTTCTCAATTCTTTGGCAATAGTAGGGAGTGGGGTTCAGTGTATGGTTCCTTTGCGTTCTTGTCTTAGTCCCAGCTGCCCTTGGAATATTTTGTATCCTGGATAAGCAACTTCTTGTTTGATTATATGAGCTTGATTTCTGGATACAACCACTTAGTCCCAAGTCATTTCATAGGCTTACTGTGCATTCCAAACAGTCTTTTTTCCTTTCAGTGACTATAAGTAGATCATCTACCTATTGTAATACAATTCCTTTTGTGGACACAAACACAATTCCAATCTTGTGGAAAATTGGGCTCACCCAATTTTCAAGGTCCTTAGCAAACAGTTTTCCAAATGTGGCTGGACTATTCTAGGATCCTTGTGCTTATACAGTCCACATAAGTTGAGTTCTCCTTCCAGTCTCTGCATTTCCCCAGTCAAAGGCAAACAGGTTTTGGCTGCCAGGGTCCAAGGGTGTACACAAGAAAGCATCCTCGAGATCTGACATGGTAAACCATTCATATTCATTTTTAATTTGGCTAGCAAGGCATATGGATTTGCAAGCATTTGGTGGGGATCTCCAGCTCTTTTGTTAAGAGCCTGTAGGGATTGAATCAGACTGTAGTTCAAGCCATCAGGCTTTTCTACAGGTACAATGGGTGCATTATATTCAGATTTACAGATTCCAGTAACAACCCAAATGTTACAAAATTGTCTGATAGGTTTAACACTTTTCATGTTTTCCACCTGAAGTGGATATTGTGTAATTCCTACTGGTCCTGTTCTGTGGGACTCCAGGGTGTTCCCCTGGTTTCCCTGAATGCCTGGAGACCCCCCTGGCAAGGATGTCAGAGGCCCTGGCATGGTGCCCAGAGGTCTTGGGGGCTGGACTTAAGTCCCTGGAGAAATTTGCAGGCATTGCAGGAAGAATTACAATCCACAAAAAAAAAGGTAGAGTATAAATTAGACTGTTAGAAAAAGTGGATTTCTAAGAATGTTTATATTAGGGAGTTCGTGGCTAACATGGAGGATTTTGGGCGTGGGACTTCTTTTTCTCCTTCTTCTTTATGCCATCCATGTTGAGTGCCACCCTGGCATTCATTGATTGGTTTGAGACAGAGTTGGACAATGTAATAAAATTGCCATGTATTGGAAAGTAATTGTAAATATTAGGTAGGTAATTTGTAATATATAAGATAAGACCGGCGCTCTGGCAGGCAGAGTGTGCCCTGGATCGAGGTGCTGAACAGACTGCTGTTAGCTAGAGAAAGAATTCCTTAGATAAGAAACAATAAACAGCCTAGAAAACCTCAGAGAACAGCCTCCTGCAGTTTCTTCGGCGCTGGGGCTGGGAAGAACATGGACTTTAAAAACCACCAACATGTCCTGCTGTGGGGATCTCAGGTATAAAGAGAGCCCAGCAGGCAGTGACAGTGTTCCACGTCTAAGTTTAATGATTTCAGGTTCTGCTGCTCTGGCCTTACCAGGGTTCCAGTCCACCCAGACTTTCGGACTAAGAACTTCTGGTGCCTCTTCTGTTTTGGACAAATCTGTAATGAGAGCCAGACTTGGAACATTGTAATTCTTTTTCATTGACTTTGATCTGAACTCCACCAGGGGTAAGCTTTATTTCAACCTATAATTTGTTCAACAAATCCCTTCCTATGAGGGGTTTTGGGGTCATAGGCATATATAGGAACTCATGTATTCCTACTTTTTTTGCCCAGTTTATAAGATTGTGGTTTTAAAATGGATATCTTCTGCTGTTGACTTGTGGCTCCAAGAACATTCACAACTTTACCAGGACCAGTTTCTCCCAACTTTACATTTAATACAGAATGTGTTGCATCCATATTCCCCAAACATTTCATTTTCCTCATCTTTTCCCCCAGTTCTCTTTTGACAAGAGGATTTTCTGGGGGGATGTCCTCCAGCCGGCCCTTGCATTGGCTCAGTTCTGCAGCCACCTTGGGTTTGAGCTGTGGGCAGTCTCTCCTCCAATGCCCTTCTTTCTTACAACAGGCACACTGAGTGGTGCAGAGTTTAGGGACAGGTCTCTGCCCAACCCAGTCATTTCTTTGTCGTGAGCAGGGGTTACTCTGGTTGCTTATGCTCTAGCTGATTATGATTTCTAAGAACTCAGCATGCTACTTCTTTAGCTTTTTCTAGACTTGGTTTTCCCTTTTGAATTTTTAGTTTCTGACTAATATCATTAGAGGATTGGCCCAGGAAAAGGGAAATGAGTTGGTTTTTGCCACAATCATCTGATGGGTCTAGAGCCGTGTATTTACACATGGCTTCCCGTAATTAGTTCCAAAATTCAGTCGGTGTTTCCAGAGGCCCTTGTTTCACTTCCTAAAGCACACCAAATTACAGCCTTAGGGATACCATTTTCTGAAACTAACCCATTCCCAATACCTCAGCAGGAGTTGATAGTGACCAGAATTACTACAGTCCCAGGGAGGTTTTGTGAGAGGCCGTGCTTCTTCTGCGTTTTCTCATGCCCACAGCCTGGCTCTTCCATAATTTCGTGCAGTTTTTAATACCAGCTCTTTCCCTGGGTCTGTTAAAGCATCTAGATTTACATCTGGCATCTCTATCCTCCCAGTCTGGGTCCAGGCCATAACAAACGCCCTGAATCTTTTGGCTACTCCTGATGGATCATCCCAGTATTGACTAGCCACAGATTTCCAGGTTTCTAAATCAGCTGATGAGAGGGGTACCTTGATTTTTATGAGACTCACTGAGGTCCTGTTGCCTCCCATAACCGTATCTGAATGACCATCGCCCAAAGAGATGGTGATCTTGCTCCCAGCCCTTGCAAACGAGTCCAGGGGGGACACTGAATGGTGACAATACCACGACTTCCTTTCTGCCTTTGGTTCTATACTGCAAGTTCTTCCCCTTTCAAGTTCTGGAGAGGAAAGGAGGCTCAAAGGCAGTTTTCTCAGCAGTATTTACCAGGGATTTTAAATGCCTTCCATGTCCTCCCTCTTCCCATGACTCAAAAGGAGCAACCAAAATCCTCCATTCCTTCCTCATTCTCTTTTTCTTTTAAATGTCTTTGTCCTATGGAACATGCAGAAAAACACCTAAGTCCTCCCTTTCCTTCTGTTTTGCAATCTTTTTCCAAAGCAAACACAAAGGAAACCCTTGGGCCAAATTAAAACCACGCTTCTGCTGCAATTCAGGATGATCTTTTGGATAAAAAATGCATATTCAGGCATACAGCCTCATCTCAATTTCCTTCTTTTCCCAAGAGTAGCAGTAACTGCAACTCATGGTTCGGTTTATTGGCTTCTTCTCCTTGTCTTCTGATTTATAAAGGGTTCCCTATTAATCACAATATTTAATCAGGGTTTTCTTAGTCTCCTTGCCCCCGGTGCCCTTCTTATCTTGTTCCATTGTTTCAATATGCACCCAGGGGGCTCGGATCTATTGGCTTGCTGGCTGACACGCACATCCTCTATTTATCTCCTCTTACACTCTGATGATTATTGATGATACTTACTTTTTGATGATACTTACTTTCCACACTGGATGTTATACATTCTTGATTTCTCTCTCCTGCTTGTTCCTGTTACTTTTACACCACAATCGGTACACACAGCCATCTTTGGGCTGCCCTGCACCAATATTCTCTCCTGCAACTGCAGCAATGTATATAAACAAAAGAACTACAATCTCTATATCCCCTACACAACAACCAAGGTATGGGAGGCTTACAAGGAAGATAGGGCATCAGTCACTGTGCTTTCCCTGCCACTCCTGTCATGGGAAAGTGGAAATGCAGGTACAGCTACTGCACTTGCCTTGTGTCAGATGACAAGTCTCATTGGTGGCAGTCACTCTGTTCTTTCTCACCACAGGCTTCATCCTTCACCAGCCAAGCCCCTCATGGCAACAATGGGAATGCGGTTCCACAGGTTCTCGCTCTTTCATACAACACAAGGGGGTACTTAGGGGCTTTCCCAAAACCTAGAAAATTGTCTGAGCACTTAAGGTTGTCCTAGAACCCAAAAGATACCATCCTATTGCTGGACAAAATTCCCAGCTAGGCTGCCTGTGACTTATGTCATGTCCTCCAGAACTTGCTCCTAAGTTCTCTAGATGTTTAATCAATTTCAATTTCCCATCTGCAAGATCATAGAATGCCCTTTCTGTCTGAGACTGTGTCTCAACTTCTTGCATTCCTTGTGATGAACCTTGGAACACACACTCAATTTTCTGACTCTTTCTACTCCAACTTACAGCATTCCATATCCAAAGGAAAAAGTGGGGCAGGGTTGAGCACATTCCCATCCTTTAACATAGGCAAGGGAAGGCCTTGGATCAGATCCTCCTGAGTGCCATCCCACGGCACCTGCAGGGAACCAGGAGTTCTGCTGCAGGCTGGGAAAGCTCGCAGAGAGATGGGGACACCTGGGGGTCCTGGCAGGCTGTTGAGGGCTTCTGTGCAACTGTTTAGGGGGGTTGGTGTTGGTGGGAGTCTTGGGGAAGGAGTTGTCTGGAAGGTGAGAGGTCTAGGCTGGAATTGGAGTCAGCTTGAAGGCAGCATCTGTGGTTTCAGCAGGGAGCTGTGCCCCTGGGGCCGTGACAGGCTCTGTGTTCCCAGGGATGGCCGGGCAGAGCCTGAGGGGGCAGCAGGAAGAGCTCCAGCTCATCAGTGAGGGTGAGTGAGGGCAGCGGGCTGGCAGTGGGGGCTGCAGGAGGAGCTGCAGGCCCTGCCCCGGCTGCGGAGGGCTCTGCTCCCTGTGCGGACGGGGGGCGGCGTGGGCAGAGCACACAGAGATTCCAGGGCCGCGTGGGGGATTCGTGGCCAGCAGCTTTGGGCTGATCCCATTAGTCCCTTCTCCCTCTTGACCATGGCTAGAGCGTGCTGGGATGACTCTGACACGGGGTTCTCCTCAGGTCCCCATAGTTCCAGGGTGTGTCTGTGGCTCTGTTCCACCCTCTTCCAGCCCCTCAAGCCCAGAGGCAAGACACCAGCCCATCATGCTCTCACCTGGAAAATTAACCCCAGTATCCCCACAGAGGTAAAGAACTGGAGTCATCTTCAGGATCCAGTGAACCAGTGTCCCAAGAAGACACCAGATGACACTGAAGACACCAGGAGACACCACCTCTCTGTGCTGCTGGAGCTCCAGGCAGAGCTGATGATTGGCACAGTTCTTGTGGCTTCAGCCATCTCCCTGCCTGTAGACAGCTCTCTACCTCCAGCATTCAGACTATGCACGTCCCTTTTTTCCCCCTCCAGCTCATCCCTTTGCTTTGCCTTCCATCAAGAAACAGTTTGGCTTATTCACTTTGCCTGCATCTCTGTGGAGTTCAAGCGATGCAAATCCAGAGCCCTGGGACTCACAGACCCCTCCTGCCGTTCTCTTCCATGCCCTGTTTTGAGCAGAGACGCAGAGGAACGAGGGCAGATCAGGCTGAAAAGGTCTCTGTGCTGAAACTCCAGTTCCACAACACTCTGGAGTTGAAGGTCTTGCTGAGCACCCCAAAGCCTCTGGCTTTTAGAAGAGCCAACCTGAGTGTGCTCTGAATGCAGCTGGGAGGGATTCCATGGCAAGCATCCACAGAGGGCAAAGGAGCTCGGAATGCTGGAAGGTTTTAACAATAGCTTTCTGAAAGCACAGCAATGCTCCATCCCTGTACAGGGTCAGGAAGAGGGCAGAAGCAGAGAGCCTCAGGGCTTAACAGAGAGCTTTGGGTGTTCCAGAGAGCAAATGAAGCAGCAGCACAGTGCCCGAGAGTCGGACGCGTGACCGTGCCAGGGTCCGGAGCGCTGCCAGGCAGTGCCGGATCCTGGGTGCGGTTCTGGTCCCACAGGTGAGGAATGGCAGCCCCTGCCTCAGACCCAGGCAGAAAGCCAAGCAAGTGGGACCAGAGGGAGAGCAGGCTTCCAGTCTCTCCTGGGCACGGCTGCAAAACAGCCCCTGCTTCTTCTTCCTTTGCCTGTGCTTGGGGTGTGCTGGTGGCAGAGCCAGCCAGAAAGAACAAAACATGAGGCTAGCAAAAAATGTAGATGAGAAGTTTTTTGTTTATGAGCATTTATTCAGCTGATACTTCATACCTGTACATACATACATTGTTTTTCAATATCAGTGTATTTAACCAGGGGTTTACAAAGTGATGTGAACTAGCTATCAGGTCATTGCTTTCAAAGATTTGCTCTCTTCCTTTCATCTTTCTGTTCCTGAGAACCATGGGGAGTTGTAAATGAAAAAGAAGTTCCATGGTATCAATGAGTCCAGTGGATTACTGACCTCAAAATCAAAATCAAAAGTATACATATGCCTTGTTTACTAGCAAAAAAGAGAATACAAGAGAAATCTCAATTTGGATTCCTGGACATGAATCAGATGTAAAGGAAATCTTGCACAGAACGAAATAAAATTAGGATTAAATTTTAAAGCAGCCCTGCAATTCTCACCCTTAATTGTTTTAACAAAGTGTCTTTATACTATAGGTACTTTAGAAAATCATTTGAAATAAAGTTCTATGGAACCATGCTGTCATAAAACAACTACCCTTTAAGTTTACCCTTTCTTCACAGAGAAGAATGCATATTCTATAAATCTGCTAAAGGACAGAATGCATGGTTTAAGATGCTGAGATCTGATTTTTGAGACACAGAGGGTACTTAATGCAGAGATAGTCTAAGAATTTAAAAACCAGTATTAGCAGTGGGGCAGCAAGTTCTGAAGTCTTAGGATTGGTATCATTTATAATCAGGCCTGCTCTCCGCAGTGGGTTTGAGCTCCAGAAGCCAAGCAGAGGCTGCAGGACAGGGAGCTGAGCTGTAGCTGCAGTTGCAGGAGGGGTCCCGTTGGCGGTGCAGGAGCAGCTCCCTTGTCCATCAGCAATGTGCCCGCTCCTCCCCGCCTGCTGCCAGTCCTTCCCTTGCAGTGCCAGCAGGAGCTGCTCCCTGCCCCTGGCCAGCTCCTTTGCCTCAGTCCCTTCCAGTGCTGGCACTACAAGCTCCCTCTTGCCTTGAGCCAAATGCCTGCCTGCACCTTGGGCTGGCTTTGCCAGGTCTCTTTTCCCAATTGTTTGACTCCCAGACTTAGCCCCAGCCCATTGCTTATTTCCATCACCAGGTAGTTTCACACGATGAACCGTTTCAGTTTTTCCTCAGCGGTGGATCATTGAGATTGTGGTGCTTTCTTGCACCCAAAGTCCTGTTAAGACCAAGAACAAGCTGTTTCTGCACCTTAGTTTCTTACTATTCCATCACCATTTTATTCCACACTGAATGCCTAAAGAAAATCTATCCTTTTCCTTACAAAGCTGAGGCTGCAGCTTAGTGCAAATATGTGTGTGTCCTGGTTTGAAAAGACCGCTGTGCTAGGGAAAAGCAGAGCCTTCCTTCAAACTGGAGCTAATAAACCCCTCGCTCTAAATTAGTATAATTTTGAAATTAAGGGGCTCTGAGGGAAAGATATGGGGATAGGAATAAGAGTTCTTTACTAGTCCATCTAACAAGACACACAAAACAAAAACAGCAACAAGTATGAAATCAAGAACAAACAGAGCAGTAAGCCAGTTCCAGCCCTTCTTGGCCGCAGGCTCCCTTCCCTGTGCTGCAGTTACCGGTGCTGGGCAGGGGCAGATCCCGCGCAGCTGCAGGAGTGCTGGGGGTGAGAGCGGGGCTGTCCCAGATGGGAAAGGGATGGAGCAGAGACTTTTGCTCACTGTGTCGCTCGTGGTGCTCAGCAGGGTGCTTGGAGACAGCAGGCTGAAGCGAGAAGGCAGCAGTGCGGGGTCCAAGAACAGCAAAGGTGGCTCCCGGCGTTGGGATGGCGGGGTCAGGCAGCAGCAGCGCAGCAGCAGCAGCAGCATCCTGTGACTGCAAGAGCGAGACAGGGAGCAAATGCCTTCCCCCTTCTTTACCTGCTTCTGACCGTGCGGTGTTTCCCCATTTCCCCCCATGCCTTCGAAAGAAACTGAAAAAAACAAGAAATGGAGTCACACCCTCCCCAGTCACTAGCCATCAGTGCTGCTCAGCATGTCAAGGGGAAAAAATTCCACAGAGAGGTTAGGAAAAGAAACCAACCCCCAACAGTGTGAAAAGAGAATAAATGTCATCATCCCCTTATATTTTTTTCCCTCCCCTCCCCAGGCAGGGTGCTGCCTGAGGGGCTTCTAGACATGGACCACAACTCACAGACAAATAACCTCAGTCAGCTTCTATTAGCCACAGATTGACAGACCTGTGAGGAATTGGCTGCCACAGCCTGTCACAAATTCACCAAAGATTAAGGATCAGTGAAGAAATAGGGACAAACATTGAAGTGGTCACTCATCATGGAAATGAGAAGTGCCCCATAGCCAAAGTCAGTTTCAAATGGAAATTGATCACAGATTGTTACAACTGCCCTGCTTATATATGATGACCAAATTAATTACCAAGATTCCTACAGAATGGCTCAACTCTGCTGACTCTATAAAGATAGAAATATCCATTTCAGTTCCCACAATCAAGCATGTTCCAGGTCACCAAGTACTGCCCACATCTATTTCTATATATGTGAATATATGGATTTTTGTATATAAAGAACCAAACATCAATGGAATGATCAGAAAATCCACAGAGCAGGAGTTCTACGCTCCCTGGAGTCCCAGAGTTTTCTCAGCTGGCTTTGCCTGGCAGTTCTCAGGGAACGTGTGGCTCTGCTGCCATCCCAAATCTGCGCTTTCCTTGCCCAGCCTGAGTGCACGTGGGGCACGGGCTGGGCATGGCTGGAGATTTCCATGGCCAAAATGCCCCAGCATCATCACCTTTACACCTGCTCATTGCTTTGGAGAGCACAAAGCACTCAACACCCAGCTCAGCTGGCAAGTGTCATTTCTTGCAGATTGCTACAGCCCCACTGCTGGTGGACAAATGCACGAGAATCCATTTCAATTGAAAAATGTCATTTATTACCAATTGCTGCACCTGTGCTGACAATACAGAACTATACAAATCTCAGTTACGGATAAAAAAGGAATTTATTACATGAGTACAACAATGCTATGCAAAAATATACAAATATCAACTTCATTTAACAAAAACTTAATTTATTGCCAAACTGTACAACAACTCACTATTACACAAAGATCAATTAGGTATTTAACAACTTAATTTATTACATAAAGGCGTACAGCCCATATAAAAACACAAAAATATGCATTCCCTCTCTAAATAGCCCTACACTAAGAATCCAACAGATATGTTATACAACTATACTACTTCATACATGTTTAAATAGAATTTAATACATATAAATAAATACATATATAACTATAACAATCTACAGGTTGTTTATTTTGTGTGATCAATATTTATTGTTTACATATCACATATTACATACTATATGTAAGTAGATATATAAACCAAACCAATCAACATATAAATACCACTCTAGGAATCTAAATATCATTGCAACTGCATCAATGCAAATATACAGCTAGACATCTCTACACATCTGTAAATGCAGTTGTACACAGAACTAGATCCATACACATGTAAAAATATAAAAATAGAACACATATACCTATAGAAATACCAATATACCAATTTAAAAGAGTCATATACCTATAACTGCATCAGTGTAAATAGATACCTACACAACCGAAAACCCAGGAAATGGAACTAAATTCAGATATAACATACAAGCATACTTAAGATACATATATACACATACATACATGCATGCGATTACACATATATCTGTATATATACAAATATATACATATCACATCCATAAATAAAAAATACATATGGAAAATTCCTATACAAAAGCAACCTACACATGTAAATATCCATCTAATTATCCCTTTCTATGTGCCAGTCCATATATCTTTAAAGAGAACTCTAAGCAGAAAATGGGATTCCAGCAGCGCCATCTTCAAAGCCTCTCCCTCTGGCTCTTGGTCCTGTGCAGAGCAGTTCTCCTGGACAGGGAGAGCAGATGGGACATCTGGGAAGCAAAGGGAACACTGAGTCAGGAGCAGGGCCTTTCCCTTGGCAGCAGCTGCACTTCCATCAGGGAAGAGAAAATCTCAGCGCCTCCCCAGGAGGGCTGGAAAGGAAAAGCAGGCCGAGGGGCCAGGGTGTGGCGAGCGCAGCGCGGCGGGACTGTCCCGCAGCCCCGGCACAGCCGGCACAGCTCCCGGGCCCTGCCGGCACAGCTGCCTTGCCCCAGGACAGCCCCTGTGCCGGCCGGGGCAGCTGCGCCGAGCAGCCCCAGCACGGGCAGGGCCGCTCCTGCCCCTGTGCCGGGCACTGCCCACGGCCACAGCCCACGGCACCCTCACCCCACCCTGCCCCACCGGCCCTGGGGCCTCACCAGCCTCTGTGCCAGCAGCAGCTCCTGCTCCTGCTCCTGCTCGCAGCCTTCAGCTTCTCCCTGCCGGCTCCTGTCCTCCTGGCAGGTCTGTCCTCCTGCTGTCTTCAGGGTCTTCAGTGCAGCTGAGGCCAAATCGGAGGCTCAGGAATTGGTTCCAAGGCCCAGCAGAGCTGCAGTCCTGGACCCCTCTGTGCTCCCTGCTGGCCCCTCCATCCCCTCAGCCCCGCCATGCTCTCGGCAAACCCCGAGTCCCCTTCAGTTTCTTCAGACCCCACAGTCCTCTCACCCCCTCAGTCCCTTCTCACCCATCCCGTCCCCTTAGAGCCACCAGCCCCCTCAGCCTGTGCCTCTTCCCTGTCCCCTCAGTGCCACCATTGCCCTCAGCTGCCCCACACCCTCAGCCCCAGCAGCACCTCAAGGTCACCGTCCCTTCAGTGCCAGCGCCCCCTCAGCCCCTCAGCCCCTCAGTCTCACCGTCCCTCAGCAGCTCCTCAGGGGACTCTGCCTGGGGCCAGCGGCAGCTGCCACCGCTCCAGGGACACCCGGGGCTGGAACTGCTGCTCCGCCCGGCCCGGCCCCAGCTCGGACCAGCACAGCAACAGGGGACAGAGGACACAGGGGAAAAACAAGAGATTAAGAAGGATCCGTGGAGGGAAAGAGGCAAAGAAAAGGCCTGTATATATACATATATCAATCTTTACTAAAGATTGATACTAAACTAAACTCCTATATATAAATACATCTATGCCTATTTATAAACTTAACTATATATATGTAAATGTAACTGCACATGTATATAACCGCATCTAGGCACATCTATAATTTCACATATAAAAATGTAATTATATACATCTACAAGTATATATAAATTAAACTATACAGATCTATTAACACATCTGTATAAATAGATAGACATAACAATATAGACATACAAATACACCTATATAAATCTAGAAATATAGCCATATAGATAAGTACAACTATACAGATCTATAATATATGGCTATTAGCAGAGGGATTTCACCTGCCTGATGGTCACAGGCCCTCCCTCTGTCTCCTCCTGCCACACAGGGCAGCCCTCCTGGGGAGATCCATCAGATGGGATCTGGGAAGCAAAGGGAACACTGAGTCACTCTTGGCCCTCGTGCACATTTCCCTTGGGCACCAACTGTCCTTCTGTCAGGAAATGTTCAAGATGGTCTGAAAGGCAGATTCTCACTTGGAATTTGAAGCCTGCTCTTTAGAGAACAGGGACCTTTCTAAATGTTCAAAACAGTGTAAAGCATTGAAGTGTCTTGATAAAGTCTCAGTGCTCGCACCCATGAGAGCTTGAAACACAGACTGTCCCAGCTCCCTCAGAGAAGCCCAGCCTTGTTCTTTCTCTGTGCTGACAGACAGATCTTAGGTCTCACTAATCTGGGGTCATTCAGTGATTTGGAATTCTACTATGACTTTCTGCTTTTTTCCTCTCCAATCCTTCATCAGTCACTCAGTCTGGCCTCCCTGTAACCCTGCAGAAAACTTATGCAAGGAAATCAGCAGAAAAATTGAGACACCAGGCTTGGTGACACAGCTCCACAAGGTCAACTTTATTCCCTGTTCTCTTGCCATAGCACAGGACTCAGTGTCAGAGCCTCTAGAGATGCATGGAGGGCAGGGCTCGGAGGGTTTTGTCAGTGCAGGATCTGAACTAAAGGCACCAGGAAGCACCAAGTCTGCAGACAAAATCTCAACTCTTCTGATCTCCCTTCCTGCCACAGGCAGGCTCAGAGCAGCTGTCTCACACCTCTCTAAACCAATGGGGGCTCTCTCCTTACCAGGCTCCTCACGCTCTGGGGAACTGTTCCCACAGCTCTCGGTGACACATGAAGCTTCTGCTGCTGCTGCTGCTGCCCTGTTCAGATCCCCCTCTCCTGAAGACTCAGGGGCAACATTAACATTCCCCTTGAAAGAAAAACAGAAAGAAAGAAATCCAAAGATCACTCACTACTTTCTTGGAATAGTATCAGGGATACAGGAACTCTCCTTCTCCACTCCCAGGGGACGTGGGGCACAGGGGGGGAACACTGCCCACACAGTTCACATGACAAGCATTTTAAACTCAGGATTTGGGTGGCCAAGATGAAACTGAATGTTGTAAAAAATGTCCCTTGAGGCAAAATAAAGAAAACCAGAAGACACCAAGTGAGAGGACGTGCCCTCACATTCTCACCCTTGTTCATCCCACGAGCTGCAAGAAATCAGCCAGCAGAAAGCCAGGGGCCCTCCTTGTTGACAACACGGCTGTCAGCAAGGGCAGAGCTCGCTCCCAGCACTGCCCAGGGCTCTGTGCTGCAAACCCACATGAAAAGCACACATCTCATTTCTGCCTGGCAATCTCACCACCCCCACCCAGCCACTCACAACAATCCATCACCAGGTGGTGCCTTTTTGGATCAATGCTGCTCCCCTATGTGTATGACCCAGGCAAATATTTAGGCACCTAGGATATTTCCAGGATCACATTTTCCAGTACAAAAAATTTGTAAATTTGAAAGGTAAAACAAAAATCCCAACCCATCTCTTTGGCAACAGCCCATCAATCAGAATCCTAAAGATCCTAAAGATGATTCAGAGCCTGCAATGTTTTCTTTTAATAAAATGCTTTTGAAAACTGCTGTGTGTGAGTTTACAGAAGACAAAAGAAATTCCACTTGAGAATAAAATATCAGTAAATCCAAAAAATCCCACTCCCCCCCTTGAGCCTGCCCTTTCTCAATCATGAATGTACTGCAGCCAGTGGGGTCAGCACACCAATAGAAAGAGAGGCATTCTTTGGCCAACATGTATAATTACTGCTAAAAGGTCTTTGCAACACTTCAGGCAAGTCTGGCAAGAGTTAGAGAAACAGGATTCCTCATCCAAAGATTGAATCTGTCAAACAAAAGGACAGAAAGCTGCAGCTCCAGCCCATCCCCAAATACGGCTCTGGGAGCGCCCACACGCAGGGCACGGCTCACACAGCAGCAGCAGCAGCTGCAGCCCAGCCCTCGCTTTGCCTTGGCCTTGCAGCACAAAAGAGGCAGAGCCCACATCTGCTCCTGGAACTGAGGCACCTCTCACATGGCCCTCCCTGCACGGGACACTTGGCCTTCAGTGGCATTCTCCAAACACTCTTCTTTCCCATCAAACAAAGCCTGTTACAACCTACAAAGCATCACCATAAATGCTCCTGCATGAGGGATTCATCCCAGGAAAAGGAGCAACCAAAGTGGCCAACAAAGGCTCACTTCTTTCAATCTCACTAAGCGGGGGAAGACTTTTTCATCCCTATTCTTTTAGTGGCCTTACTTTACCAAGAACAATTAGGTAACTCTGTAACAATGAAAGAAATTAACTTGAAACCTTTGCTTCTCAGCCACATAACACAATTCAAAAGCTAACAGTACAGCCTCTTTTATTCCCATCCAATGGGGTTACCTGAGCAGAGGGAGACTTTTGAGGCAGGGATCTCCTGATTTCTCTAATCCATTTTTCTATTTCAAGGGCTAGCTGTGATTCTTCTTCCACAGCAGCATTCCATGCCGAGCTGGAGGCCGTCGATGCTGCACAACCAGCACTACCAGGTGGAACACTCGGGGCCGAAGTGCCTGGTGTGGCTGCAGGAATCCAAACACATTGGTCAGGCTCCACAAGGAGACACAGAGCTCTATTGCTGCCTTGGATCAACCATCCCAGGAAGCACACAGGAAACCCAGGCACAGAATCTTTTGGCACTCTAGGTCCCTCTTCCTAGTAGACTTGAGAATTTCTGTCTCACAATGACAGAGCATTGTGGAAAAATACTTCAAGCGGTCATTTTTCATGACATTATGGAAAAGCAAGGCTAGAACTCTTTTCCCACCTGGCGAGTCAGAGCCTGGGGGCTGCTGCTCCCTGTGGAGCTGCTGCAAGCTGCAGGGCTGGATGCCGAGCACCTCCCGGTCGGCCGGAGGCAGCTGCTCCCCGTAGAGCTCCTGCAAGCGGCTGGGGGCCCCTTCCCGCCCGAGCGGCAGCGGCCGCTCCCCGCCGAGCCCGAGCAGGTGGCACGGCGGGATCCGGAGCAGCTCCCGCTCGGCGGGCAGCGGCCGCTCCCCGTAGAGCTCCTGCAAGCGGCTCTGCCCCTCCCGCCGGGCCGGCAGCGGCCGCTCCCTGTGCAGCAGGTGGAAGCCGCAGGGCGGGCGGCGGACGAGCAGCGGCCGCTCCCCGGGGCGCTGCTGGAAGGGGCCGGGCCGGGGGCTGCGCAGCTCCCGCCCGTGCGGCAGCGGCCGCGCCCTGGGCAGCTGCTGGGAGCCGCGGGCCGGGCGCCTGCGCCCCTCCCGCCCCGCCGCCGGCCGCTGCCTGCTGGCCGCGCTCCGGCGCTGCAGGCGCAGCAGCAGCTCGGGGCGGTCGCGGCGAAAGCAGGGGTTGGTGTAGTGCAGCCAGGCCCCGGCATCGCCCGGCACGGCTGAGCCGAGCCAGCCCGGCACCTTGCGGAAGCCGTAGCGGTACAGCTGGCGCACGAAGCTGCGGAACTGCGTGGCCCGGAAGGTGCGCGGGGCCGGAGCCCGGGGGCTGCCCGGGCTGAGCAGCTCCCGCTCGAGCAGGGAGCGGTCGATGAGCAGCCCCCGGGCCCGGCTGTCCCAGCGCACGGAGCGGACGCGGGGGCCGTTCGCCAGGCGCCACAGCTTGGCGGGGAAGGTGCCGGCCTTGAGGCCGGCGG
Source organism: Erithacus rubecula (assembly GCF_903797595.1). Taxonomy (NCBI): domain Eukaryota; kingdom Metazoa; phylum Chordata; class Aves; order Passeriformes; family Muscicapidae; genus Erithacus; species Erithacus rubecula. Next base: position 24,359 of record NW_027636369.1, read on the forward strand.
GCAGCGGCAGCTCCGCCATCGCGCCGGTCGCCGACTGTCGCCACAACGGCCGCGGCTGCGGCGGCGCGCGGCCTGAGGGGGGCGCTGCGCTCGGCCCCGCTCGCGGCCCCGCGCGGGCCGGGCTCGGCGGCACGAGCGCGGCAGAGCCGGGGCTGCGGGCCCAGCGCGGGCGGGGCGGGGCCGGGGCTGGCCGGGAGCGCGGGGCCGCTGCAAACCCTGCCCTGCTCCCATTCCCGCAGCCATCCCTGCGCCTCGGCTTGCGGCGTCACCCCAAAGCATCAAGGCCAGCGCGGGAACTTTCCGAAAGGGCTCGGAACTGAGGAATCCCGTGGGAAACTCTTCCTCTCTGTCCAGTGAAAGCGAAATCGCTCCGTGTTCTGCAGAGCTGAAGGGAGGAAAAAGATGTTCCATTGGGTAGCTTCACTATTTTGATGGGGTTGCAAACAGAGTTCCCCGCTTGAAAGCAGATAAGGTCAAATGGGAGAAGAGGAAATGAAAAGAGAGAATTGAAGACATTCTTTTTTTCACTTTTCCTGCCAAATGTCTGGTTCTTTCTCGCTGTCTCTGCCTGTCTTCAGCAGATTTCACACATTTCTCTTTCTTTGGAGATAGAAGCAGCAACAGGAAGGGGCAGCAATTTTGTCAGCATTTTCATCCAAGCTAAAGTCCTCCCACCTTGAAGGATGTTATTTTACCTAAGGGATTAATGGCTTACAGTGATAGTGAACTCACACTGCTGTCTTCATCAAGAGGTTTTGCATTCTTCTTTCCTCAGTAATACTTTATTCTCTTTTTTTTCCAAATTCAGGGCAGAGTTACAATGTGAAATCCCTCCCAGAACCACGTCTTTTCTGTGGAAACCAGCAAAGGTCATCTTGCAATGCTCTGCTTAGTGTCACTTGTTCTTTTTATTTTAAATCGTCTCTTGAACTGGAAACAGTTTCCAGAGCAGGGAAAAAGTAGACCTATTTCTTCCATCTCTTTTAATTCCTGCCCCTTTTTAATGTTTTTACCTGGTTTAAGCATGAGGGCTCCTGTGAGTATATTTATTGTTATGGCAGAAGCTCACCCCACACACCCCGTGGATATTTCCCTTGCATCCAGCTTGTCCTGAGTTCTGGCTGACGCTGCCTCCTCTTGCCTCCTTCCAGGTCCCTTTGTGAGCAGCCCAGCCCTGTCCCTTCACTCACTGCCCTGTGGGTGACGTGCTGACACAAGGATTGTTGGTCTCATCACATTCTGGAGCAGTCTTTTGGAGTGAGTGTTTCCAAGATGCCCTGTCACCTTTTCCTCTGTGTGCTGGCTTTCTCAGGAAAACCAAAATCCACTACCTAGAAAATCTCTTCCCATTTCATCTTAAACAGCTTAAAACAGAACCTAAATTAGGATTGCTCTGCCTCAGTGGGATGGTGTTTGTCTTTCTTTAAAGACAGTATAAGAAACCTCACAGAAATTATCCTAGCAACTGAATTACAACAAAATTTGTAATGAATAGGCCAAAAGGAGAAGACAGGAGTTCAGAAAAGAAGGGACATCTTTCTCCATGTTTCCTGACCCTTATTTGCCTCATGTCTGTCTACATGCTGCTTCATCAAGAAAAGCCTTTTTTTTAAGGCCTCCTTTGTAAAGTCATGAGACACACAGGAATACTGGCCCTGTGTCCTACTGGAGATGAGGAAGCAGCTGGTTGAAATGTGGATTGTCCATTGGAATGTTTAGTCAAAGCTGTGGTACAGTTATGGTTACATTGACTTTTCCACAGCACTCTGGGGCTAAGAATGAGAAATTACTATTGGCTGTGTTTTAAGGAAGCTGAAACTTAAGAAGAAATGTGCTTATCTTGTGTCTGGCAGCATGACTCTTCCCTAACTTTCTATGGTACTGGTAAAATTTAATGTCAATTACAAACACCACAAGGTAAATAATGGATATTACATTTCAGTGTATGGGCCAACAGTTGGTTTAAAAATGAACAACAGAAAAGGGTTTTAATCTAATTTTTATGAAGGAAGATCCTAAAATTTTGGTATATGGTTTTAGATTAAGATTTTTTTCTAAGAATGACTTCTTTCCAGTTTAAAAGGAATTTGTAAAGACCAGAACTCAATGCTACAGGCCTGATCACTTGAAGCTACTATTGTTTTCGTATCTTTCTTTTTTTCCCTACATGGCATTGTAACTTTTGAATCACAATTGTTACCACTTTGAAAATGCAATTCTCGTGTTTTTCTGCTGGTAATACTTAGCAGTTATAAGTGAAAGAACATAGAGGTTTGAAAGTGAAATATGCTTTATGTGAATATATTTTTTTCACTAGTATCCTGGTATTACATGCAACAAGGGCAACATTAAACCACTTAATACTCCCTTATTTTTGAGAAGCATTTTGAAATTATTCATCTTTTCAGTATATCTGTGATACATTGGTGTGTGTTTCAGCTGAAACTCTCCTGTGTGCCCTGCTGCTAGCAGGTAAGATCTCCTTGCAGTGTAGGAAGACACAATTTTCCCTTTCTGATTTGCACACAGCTGTGTCACTGCCTTGACCTTTTCATCTCTGCTGCTTAGACAGTTTTTCCTCCAACACCTGTGCCAGCAGTATTCCTTAAGGTGATGTAGGTGTGGTGGGCATGCAGGACCCAAACTGCTCCTGATCTTCTGGGAGCTAACTGTTGGTCCCTGAATGAATCCTGTCCTGTTTATTTCTACACTGTCCTTGTGGCAGAGGGTGTTCCTGCCAGTGTTTTAGGTTACATGGTCTAAGCACAGCATCGTGACTAGTAAAAGCCAAAGAAACAAATGTGTCCTTTTCTGACCAATTTACCTGGGGTCTGTATCTGAGACTTCCATTGCTGATAAAAGTGAGAATTCTTGGCAGACAGATTCCTGCAAAGCAAGTAATGAGTCATTGAGTTTAGCATCTATTTCTTTAATTCCTTGGCTACAAAATGGGAAAGAGAATATTCATCATTTTCTTTCTTCTCACAGATACACTGTTTACCTAGTATGGGAAGACTTAGACTCCAAATTTTCCCTAACATAACTAGAACTATTTGCAAAGAAGATAGAATCCCATCAGACAAAGGCAAAGTTACTGCAACACCATGTACAGAGTATGGTGAATAAACCAGAGAGTACAATGGAACTGATAAATGGGCCTGGTATCTTAGGCCTTATGGAACAGAAACCATGGGAGAGACAGACATGGATAAATGCTCCCTGGGCAAGAAGTGAGCAAGAAATGTATTGTGAAACTTTGTGATAAGATAATGTTACCAGGCCATGGGATGTCATGAAGAATGTGGGACCAATGGGACATAGTTACCAAAATTAGAACCCTATGTGAGTGCCATGCAAGTTAAACCCTCTATAAACACCTTGTATACTCAACAACATTGGCTTCTGATCACAATTCAGATCACAATGTCTCTCCAATTGCTCATAACACAGTAGCCATACTTTTCAGTCTAGTGAATTCAAAACACCTGAAACCAACACTTAGGGGCCACCTTAGTCTCTGGGCTTTGGAGTGTAAGAGGAGAGAACATAAAGTCTGTTATACAACAAACAAAACTGCAAAGCAAAAAGTCGTGTTAACTGCCCTGAAAATGCACCTCAGTT
>NW_027636368.1:0-27563 GCF_903797595.1 Erithacus rubecula
TTTCCCCAATATACCTTATACTATACAGTACAGGTGCACAATCCCAAACTGCCAGCCCCCCGCCCGGACAGAGCAAAAACCCAGAGGTGGATTTTTGAGGTGATTTCCCAAATTCTGGGAGATTGAGGCCAAATGCCCCATTTTGGCTAAAACCACCTTATCACACGTGTATTTTGGGGGCTCCCTTTGCCTTTTTTGAGGTGAAATTCCCCATTTTTTCCCCAAATCCCCTTTTTAAAATAAATTTATTTTTATTTTTTAGTGTTCCTTCCTCCCCTATTTTCCAAAACCTACCCAGAAAATTCCGAATTAATTCCCAAAAACTCCACACAGATACAGGGGAAGGTTCTGGTGGGGGTTAATGATTTAGAGGGATGAGGAATGTCCCCAAAATTTTTGGGCTCTTCCCACTGAGTCCTGGGTGTCCCTGGGGGGTCTCCAGGGGTCTCGGTGCCCTCCAGCATCTCCCTGTAGCAGCACTTAAAAAACTGACCCAGGGAGGGAAATCCTGGGGGGAAGAACTGAAACAAAAAAAAGCTAAAAATGAAAAAATCCCTCCCCCCATCCAAGAAAGGAAAAAATCCTGGAAAAACTGGAAAAAAACCCCGCCAAACCAAACAAAAAAACCAAACAAAAACAAGGAAAAAACCTAAAGAAACCACGAACTCAAAAAAAGCCCACACAATCTCCAAATGCCCCCCAAAAAATCCCATAAAAACCCCCTCAAAACCAACCCCCTCATAAAACCCTCAAAAAATGCCCAAAACACTAAAAAAATAAAAAAGTATTTTTAAAATCCCTAAAGAATGCCATAAGACAACCTTAAAAATATTCCACAAAATCCCACTTTAAACACACCCAAAAACGCCAAAGTCCCCCAAAAAATATGATATATTCTTTAAAAAAACCTCAAAAACTCACAAAACAGAAATAAAATCCTTTAAAATTCCGAAAAACGTAAAAAAAATTAAACAAAAACTCGAAAAAATCCCTAAAAAACACCCCAAACCCACCTTATAAAGACAGTTACAGGGTAGGGTTGGTTGTGTAGGAGCATACAGGGGAAGACAAAAGGAAAAGAAGGGAAGGGAAGATGGGGAGAGAAGTATAGAGAAAAAGAAACATAAAAGACAAGAAGCATAAATGAAAAGACAAAGACAGCCCAGACCTCCCACCAGCAGCATCGATGAGCAAATGGCGCCGCTGGACTCTCCCCGCCGTTTAAATCCCCTCAGCCCCGCCCCGCGCATGCGCTCTGGGTCCCCGTGCAGGCCCCGCCCCCGGGCCCCGCCCCGCCCGCGCGCTTTAATGGCGGCCGAGCCGCTCCCACCCCGCTCCATCCGGGAATGCTCCTCCCGGAATGGGGCGGGATCCTCGCCCGGAGCGCTGCGCCGAGTCCAGCCCAGGGACTGCTCCCGGTGCTGCGTGGAGCCCGAGGTGCTCAGGTGGTACCAGGGGCCGGTTCTGGGTTTTGGCGGTGTCCGCTGGGGGTTCGGAGCGGTGCCGCCTCTCCCCGGGCCGGCAGGGTGCGGATCGCGGGATCGCGGCGGGATCGGGACCGGGATCGCCGCGGGCAGCAGGAGCCGCCCCGGGACGGGCGCTGGGGCCGAGCCCGGCGCTGCCGCTCCTGCTCCGGCCGCAGCGTCCATGGGACTCCGGGCACGATCCCGCTGCGGCCGCGGGGAGCCGGGGCTCTGCCGGGAACCGCGCCCGGAGAACGGCGGCGGAATCTCCTCGTGCAGGTGCTGGATCGTGGCTGGAACCGGCCGGGGCACGGGGAGCGCCGTGCCAACCCTGGGAGCCCCAAATCCCGCCGCTCCCGGTGCCCCCATCCCGCGGGGATGCAAAGTCCCCGCAATCCTCAGCGGAGAGCAGCGCCCGGCTCCCCCTTCCCCGTGTCCGCACAGCCCCGGGGCTCCTGCCCGCCGCACCCCTGCGGAACGAGCGGGGCTGGATCACGGGAGGAGCCGCTCAGCCGGGGCCGGGCACGGTTCCACTCGGGCTGCTTCTCCAACACCTGCCAGGTGAGATGCTCCCCCTCCTCCTTGCTCTGCAACTCAAAAATGCTCTGCAATGGTAAAATCTCTTCTCTTAAAATTCAGCTGAAATTTTTCCTATTTATTTCCAGATTACAGACTATATTTGGGTTGAGAGGGATCCTAAAAATGTGACTCTCAAGTACATGGTACATTTGAGAATTGAGCTCACAACCTTAGCATTACCAGGACCCTGCTCCAACTGACTGAGCTACTCTATGGGTTATGAGCATGAACCTCCCAAGGATGGGAATTCTTGGCACCAGCAAGGGAACTGCAGCTCCTCTTCTGCTAAAGCTGCTTTACACACCAACCCCTGCCATGGCTGTAGGGTAGAACAGGCTAGTAACCAACATGACAGCACCAAACTCTTCCCATAACCCTGATTTTCCTGCCCTTTCCAGGATTTCCCCAGCACCTGTAAATTTGCTCTTGCAATGTCCCTTTGCATGGAGAAATGAGCACAACACGTCCTGAGGCTTCCCTTGCTGCATGACCAAAGTTCCTCTGGAGAGTGGCAGAGGGCATTTCCTGCAGGTGAGCGTTGTCAAAATGATGGCAGCTGCTGAAGCTGGGGCTGCTTTTGTGGCCCAGAGCTGCACAGAGGCCTCAGTGTCTCCTGCTCGTTGCCAGCAATGTTCCTTGGTGTTTGTGTGTGTCCCAGCTGCAGGGAATGTGGGGCAGGAGGAGGCTAGGAGCCCCTGAGAGGGACCCAGCAGCTCTTGTCCTTGGGCTCTGCAGGGGAGGGGCTGTGCCCAGCACATGTCCCGGGGATGGCGCTGGGGTGCCCGGCCAGCGCTGGCACGGACACGGCTCAAGGGCTGCCCGTGGCTCCTGGGCCAGGGGCTGCTCTGAACAGGCACCTGGAGATGCTTCAGCCTGGATACAGGCCACTGACAGCCCAAAAGCACCCCAAGGAACAGCTGGCATTTCCTGGTGATGGCAGCACAGACTGCTTGCAGAGGGGCTCAGACAGCAATTCCTTGTTCCAGCCTCCCAGTGCTCCCATGAAGCTGCCAGGTATGTCCCAGCCACCCAAAATCCCTTCCCTTCCAGCCTGAGTCCATCATCCAGCAGCAGCATTAAAGCCAAGGCCATCTTCCCTCACAGATACTTAATCCCAGCATTAGCCTGCAGAGATGCCTTAACATCAAAGGTTTGGGTGGGATAAAGTTTTGTTTGGAGAAAGGTGGAAGTTTCCAGGGAGCCAGCTGGAAGTGCAGAAGGGATGGAAAGCTTTCACGGGTGGGCCCCACTGGAGGCAGGGATGTGCATCCTTTCCTGAGGGAAAAGAACTCACAGTGGCCACTGCTGAAGCTCTGAAAGGAGCTGATGTCCTCCCATGGGCATGGGGGCTGCCCTGGCACGGGCTGGGAGCACCTCTGGCCCTGCCTTCTCCTGCTTGAACACATCACCTGGAGCCTGAGCTCAGGGGGGCTAAATCAGGTGAATTCCAGACAACTCTGTCAAGTGCCCCTCAGGGACATGGGTGGGGCTGGGTAATGAAGGTTTAAATAGCAAATTCTTTGGAATATATGCCTGTCCCGATGCTGCTGAGCTTCCTTGGAAGCTCTGCTGGTTCCTGGCACAGCTGGCATTCAAGCAGCAGCTCTGCATGGGAATATCCACCCTCCATGAGGCACTGTGAGTTTAGGGCAGTGGGAATTGACCAGGGAATTTGGGGCTATGGGATAATTCATGGGAACTAGCAAAGCTGTCAGTGAAACCCAAATCTGGGCACCGCACAGAGAACAATCTTGGTGCTGCCCTGTCAGCTCAAGGCCCTGGGCTGGGAAGTTTTGGGAGTCAAAAATATGGAATTATACAAATCCCTGACTCCAGGCTGTGGTCATCCAGAGAGATAATCCAAGTCCCAAACAATTCTTCCACAATCCAATCTGATGAAAAGTACCCTGTGCCTGCCTGGAGCTCTGACTTTGCTTTTCCTACCAGCTCCTGAGCAGTGTCAGGGCCACCACGAGAGCTTTAAAATCCAGATAAACCCCAAATCCCACCCAGTGACTAATCCAAGTGAAGAACTGCATTGTTGTCTTTGGGATCTCTTTGTGTTCTCGGACGGTTCTTAGGGACAAACCCCAGGGCCCAGTATAAGCTGATGGTTACAGTAACAATTTATTACACACAGAGAGGGCGTGGGTATTGAGAAATCCTACCGAGGGCTGCCTGCTACAGCCCAAAGTAGGACAGGAATTGGGAATGGGATATTGGGATAGAAAAAGGATAATATAATGAAGGGAGGGAGGAAGAAAGAAATGAAAAGCAGAGGGTAAGCGTGAGGAGGAGAGAAAGGAGGGTGAGGGGTTACAAGAGAGAGAGAGGGGGAGGGGGAGTGAGGAGCGAGGAAAGAGAAGGGAAATGAGGGAAGTAAGTAAGGTTAAGAGAGGGAAAGAAGTACGAGAGGTAAGAAAGGTAAGAGAGAGAGAAGAAAGAGCGTGATTTCTCGTTTACAACACTTCAAATTTCTTTCTACTATGAATATTTAAATTTCCGCTAACCAGTCTAATACAAAATACAAATTCTGTAGCATTTACATACAGCCTATAGGAGTTTTTGTATTACCATAGTGTGTTGTACTTTAGCCTTTACCAAGGACTTTGACCCGTTTGTAGCAGGAGTCATTGTTCCATCAAGGAGGGGATTACCTAGCAGGCCACTCCATTGTCTTCTAGTTACTTAGTAACTAAAGCTTGGTGTCTCGAAAGTGGCTATCATTTCAACATCATTTTCAGAATTTATGCTTTCATATTTGTGGGGTTTCACCATTTCATTCTCCCCAACATCTCCCCCGTTTTGTTCAACAACTAATACATTAGAAATTGCTTTGGTTATCATCTGTTGTGTACAATGTAGTATGCAGGGTACAAACACTATTACTACAATTATTACTATTAGAATAAACAAACCTATTTTACAGAGTTCCTTTAGCCAAGAGGTAAGTTTCCAACCATCAAATAAACTGTCTAACCAGGTAGGGGTATTTGTAATGATTTGGTCAGCCAAATTTTTTAGATTTTGCAACTGTTTATGAATAAAAACAGAATGGTCTGATAAATTCATGCAACACAATCCCTGAAAATCCTCACAGCAATGTCCATGAGCTAGTAAAAGGAAATCTAGAGCAGCTCTGTTTTGTAAAGTGGCCTGTCTAACTGCTTCTTCATCTGTCAGTAAATCACTGATTGCAATTGAAGTGGCATTAACTTCTTTGCTGAGCCAACATCCCAATTTGTTTAATTGTTTCAGGGCAACTGAAGAACTTAGCTGAGGTAAATAGATGCTTGTGATAATTGACAGTCCAGAATTCCATGGATGAAAGTCACTATCACAGTTGCTTTCATAGTGATATCCTGTGGAGGATCTAATTTTTCTATTTTTCTTTTTGACTACCTCTTTAACACTGGGTGCAATTATTGTGAGCTGTCCTAGGGCACAAGGGCCACCCTCTATATACACGGGTAAGCCCTGCCAGGCTCTGTCTCCACAAATGAGCCAAATCCCTTTGGGAAATCATATTGGAAGTTTGCTTAATTGACTTGCATGCGGCTCAGAGTATTTGAGAAGTTTAGTTGGATTACACCAAAAAGTCACATTGCTATAAGCTGTGTGATATGGGGTAACATTTAAATGAGGACTGCCTCCTTCCATGAGATCAAAGATGTAACAGCTGTCCCTAGTTACTGAACCTAAGATTTCCAGCTCTTGGAGATCAGATTTGTCAACTTTAGAATTGTCAATATAAGTTTGATATTTTTGGCTGGGATCTGAAAGAGCATGAGGATCATGGTAAGGCCAGTACCTCTCAAGAGTAACATTATCAAAACCTTTTGGGAAAGGTACTCCAACTAAACAGGTTGAAAAGGGTTTTTCAGGACTTGTGTTAGGCAAATGGTATCAGAGCCTGCAGATTTGGCGAAATTAACCCAAATATTTGTCTTTGGTTGACTTTACAGGTAAAGCTTGACTACAAAAACTAAAAAAAAAGAAAAATAGCATGCATTCACACAATCGATACAACTCCATTCTTTTCCTGAGCTGTTTCTGGCAGGTCGCTTTCTCCTGATGATTCTGCACAGTTCAGGTCTGGGTGCTTGCTTCCTGGCTTCTCGCAGGATCACTGGCTGCTGTGGAGGCTTCAGCAGGTTTTGATGCACAGTGGGGCTTCGCATTCTTTGCTGGCACCCATTTGAGTCCTGCATCTGTGGAAACACACACAAACCCCTTTCCCCATGTTATGAGGTTGTATGGTCCCTCTCTTCATCCTGTTTCTAAGTTTTTAACCAAAACTGGGGGGTGTTCTTTCAATTTTGCTTTTTTGTTATTCAAAAAGTGTCTATAAATAGGAGGATCTGGCTCTTCAGCTGAGCTGTTCAGAAAATTGTAGACATACAACGGTTTATTCAACCTTCTTTGAGGTGTAGCCTGAGCATCCCCCCCTTTCTGTTGATCTAAAATGCGTTTTAGAGTTTGATGTGTTCTTTCTATTATTCCCTGACCTGTGGGGGAGTGGGATATGCCAAATGTATGGCGAATACTCCAATTATTTAGAAATGCAGCTAATTCTTGTGAGGTATAGGAAGGTCCATTATCTGTCTTAACTTCTTGAGGAATACCTAGATAAGAGAAGGCTTGTGAGAAATGATGGCAAACGTGCTTAGCTGTTTCCCCTGTATGCACAGAAGCAAAAACTGCGTTAGAAAATGTATCCACAGAGACATGGATGTTTTTAAGCTTCCCAAAAGAGGGATACTTAGTAACATCTATTTGCCACTTCTGCAGAATTCCCAGCCCTCTTGGGTTGGTGGCTCCTGTAGCAGGAAGTGGCAGAACTAGCTGGCAGTCAGGGCAAGCTCGTACAATATTTTGTGCTTGCTCTAAGGTAATGTGAAAATCTCGTTTAATTGCCCTTGCATTTTGGTGAAAGAATGCATGGTGCAATTTGGCTTGTTCAATAGTGTTGGGCAGAGTTGCAGCAAGCACAGAGGTAGAATTTTCAATGTTTGCTGTATCTTCCTCATCAGAGACGGCTGATGCCAATGCATCTGCTTGAGCATTTCCCTCTGCCATAAATCCTGGAAGGCCTGAATGGGCCCTTATGTGGGAAATAAAATAAGGATTAGTTCTGTGAGATAGGGTTTGGTCAAGACAGGTAAGCCAAAGACATAACTTATCATTGTTCACATCCTTTAGAACTGATCCCTCAATTCTCTTGACAGTATTAGCAACATATGCTGAGTCAGTTATCAAGTTGAGAGGTTCTGGAAAGAGCTGAAAAGCCCTTACAACTGCTGCTGATTCTACAATCTGAGGAGAACCTTCAACCTTTTGAACATCTTGTTTCCAAGCTTTTGTTTCCATATTTTGCCATGTAACTACTGAATTGTGTGTTTGCCCTGATCCATCAGTGAAGACAGTAATTGCTTCTAAAGGTTCTTCACTGATCAGAGGTTTTTCTTTGTAGCATAATTTAGCTTTGATCATTTTGTGTGCCGGATAGTGAATGAAGCAAATGCCTGGAAAATCAAGCAAGGCATACAGCAAGTCTTCTGATTTTTGCATTGCCCACTCAAAATAAGTTTTCTTCATGGGCAAATAGATAATTGCAAATTCACAACCTGCTATTAAAAGAAGCCTTGCTCTACCTTTGATGATGATCTGAGACATCATTTCTAAAGGTGTGAGGATTGTCTTTGGCGACAAAGACAATGAAAACCCATTCAATCATTAACAAGGGATCTTTTTGAGAGGGGTCCCATTGAAAGAAGAGACCACACAGTCTCAGCTCTTGACCTAAAATTGCAAGGAAAAAGGGTTTATCTAGCATACAGTGATGTGCCTGCCTGGTTCGCAGGCCTTTTCTAAGGCTTTGCAAGCTTCAGGTGTGAGAGACCATGGAGATCTAATGTTATTGTCCCCTTTCAACAAGTCAAAAAGTGGAGCAAGTTCATCAGCAGTGATTCCTAACACAGGTGTGACCCAGTTGATCTCTCCTAAAAGCTGTTGTAGATCCTGTAAAGTGTGAACCTCCGTCCAGATTTGTACTTTCTGAGGCACAATAGATTGTTCTGTTAATTTTCAACCCAAATATTTCCAGGGAGCAGTCTCTTGTATTTTTGATTCAGAAATCACCAGTCCTGCTTTTGTGATTTCAGCAACAACACTATCACGGGTTGTCTGCATTTGTTTCTGCGCTGGAGCTGCTATCAATAAATCATCCATATAGTGGATTATGAATGATTCTGGGAATTGCTCACAAACCAGAGAAAAGGCACGGGCTACGTAATACTGGCAGATGGTTGGAGAATTTTTCATTCCTTGTGGCAAAACGAGCCAATGGTACCTTTGAAGTGGTTCCTGCAGGTTTGTGCTTGGAACAGAGAAAGCAAAGCGAGGTGCATCGTCTGGGTGTAGTGGAATGTTAAAGAAACAGTCCTTTAGATCGATAATGACAAGCGGCCAGTCTCTTGGGATCATGGAAAGGTTGGGCAGGACTGGCTGTAGGGCTCCCATGTCTTCAATCACTGCATTAATTTTTCTGAGATCGTGTAATAATTGCCAGGTGCCACAGGCTTTCTTGTGGATTACAAATACAGGCGAGTTCCATGGGCTGGTAGTGGGTGTGATGTGGCCTTTTTGCAGCTGTTCAGCCACTAGGTTCTTAAGAACACTCAGCTTATTGTTTGTTAGGGGCCACTGGGCTTGCCAGATGGGGGTGTCTGTTTTCCAGGTTAATTTTAAAAAGCTGAGTGTCTCAGTGACCCCTACTAAAAATCCAGTTCAATTCTGGCTCCCCATTGAGAAAGCAAATCTCTTCCCTACACTGTGATGTGTCTTTGCACTACATAGGGAAGAACCAATGCCTTTTTCCCATGTGGTCCTGTAATGCTGACCACAGACTCACTCTGTGGGCATGGAGTTGCACCCCCAATGCCTGTGAAAGCATCTGGGGGAGTTATTAATTTCCATTCTGCTGGCCAGTAATAATAAGAAATCACAGTAACATCTGCCCCCGTGTCCACCATACCCTTGATTCTAACTCGAATCCCACCAACAGACTGTTCAGAAGTCATCATGGGGCGTTGTGTACTTATGTGTTGAATCCAAAAAACTTCAGGGTTGTCCTGATTAAATGAGGGATCACAAGGTGGCATATGCTCTGTGGTCCCCATAAACAGTGCTATAGCATTAGCTATAGGGGCCTTAGGTGGAATATGCAAGGGAGGATAACAGGCATTAGCTAACACTCGTAGTTTTTCATAGCAGTTGACAGAAAATACACAAGGCAAAACAAGCAGTCCCAGAATACCATTCATCTCTTTGCCAATAACCAAAAAGTCCTGCCTGTATTGAAAAGTCCCAGTAATTCCTGTAGGGATATAGGTATAACTACTGTCCTTTAAAAATGTAATTGGCTTGGAGGCAGCCAAAGTGCACCAGAACCCTGGGGGCAGTAAGCCTGTGGCATAACCTGGGGTTCTGCTGGTGATGGAAGAATTGGCGTCTGAGCTGGAGTATTTACAAATCCTCCCTCGGGGTTCTGTGGTGCCATAACTTGTTTCACCACGCGGTGGCGCTCCGCGCTTGTCTTCGAGTTTTTTGAATTGTTTTTCTTGCTTATATCAGGTTTGGCTCGGCACTGCCAGGAGATATGACGTCCTTTTTTACAGTTGGAGCAGCGATCCCATGTCTGCATCATTCTTCTAACTTCTGAGCAGTTCTTCATGATATGACCTGGTTTTTTTTCAGAAATAACAGGGTCCTGATGTGACAGCAGCAGGCATTACAGCCCTACTGGTATTGTTTTGTTGAGAATTCAGGTGCAGAGCAGCCAGTATTTCTGTGAGTTTCTGATCACGTGCTTCTGCTTGTGCTGCTAATGCAGCAGTTTGTGATGTCTGAGCTGTGGGAACTCTTTCAAGTTGTTCTCCCAGGGTTTTACCAAGTTCGTTTGCTTGAATAGATGCCACCTGCTGCAAACTTCCTATTTTGTTGCAGGCATCTATCATTTCAGGCACTGTTGGATTTTCCTTTGCTATTGCTTTAATAGCTTTTTTGCAGTCTGCATTGGCATTATTTTCAACAATGTCTCGTATCCTTATTGGATGGGCTATGTCATCAGAGCACTGTCTCTCAGCTGCCTGTATTACTCTATCCACAAATGTGGTAAATGGTTCAGATGGTTCCTGGGTTATGAGGTTATACGCTTTTTCAAAGACTCCTGCAGGTTGAATCTGTAAGAAAGCTCTGTGTGCCATTTTTTTAATGTCCTCTAGGGCTGTTCTAGGTAAATTCATTTGCTCCTTGTTCCTGTCATCGGGATGATCACCAGTCAGTTTGGTTAAGGTCAGGGCACGTAGTTCTATATCTGGTCTGTCTCTGTATGCTGCTAGTGTCTCTGTGAGCATACGTTTCCATTTCAGTTCCCACAGTAGATACTGTGAGTCAATAAGCGTTACTGTAGCCAGATTCTTACAATCATTGGGTGTAAGTGTATGTCCGTCTAACATGCTCTTTAACAGCTGTTTGAAATAGGGGGATGAGATGCCATTGTCCCTCAAAGCTTTTCTTAATTCTTTAATTTCATGTGATGGGATGGGGGACCATCTTTTGGGACCCCCGGGCTGTGCATTAAATATGACCGGCATTGCTAACATATTAAGGCTTTCGTCTTTGCAGATATCGCATCTGATTTCCTGCCAGTCAGTGGAAAGGAAGTTGTCATAATATTTCGGGAGGTTTATGTCTGGTGGATTTTAGAATACAGTGTCTCGGTGTAAAGCGGAGATGCCTTTTGCACAAACGGCAAAGCATTTGCGGGTGTAAAATAGTTCCTTGTTTGCTCCATTATTAACGGGGGTGCTGTGACATCACCTCCCCCTCTGTCTTTTATAGCGAGTGTTCCAGGGTGTGATAATAAGGCTGAACTGGAGAATTCTGGTCCCGGGTTGGGTTGCGGTGCTGTAGGCGAGAGCGTGGCTGGAGCGCGGCGGGCCGGAGGCGGGGCTGCGGTGAAGGCGGCACGGCCGGATCCGGGACCGCGGCGGCGATGGGCAGCGGCGCGGGGAACGCGGGCTGCTCGGGAGGGTCGGGGACGGGGCACCGCGACGGCAGCGCCGGCACCGGACAGCAGCTGTGCAGCGACGGCTCGGGTGGTGGGGCGAGAGAAGGCAGGCGGGCCGGCGACGCGGCTGCAGCCGCGCTCTGGACGGGAGGGCGGGTCGGGGACGGGAGCTCCCCGGGGAGCGCTGCTGGCCGGGGCTGGGGAGCCGAGCCGAGGCATCGCCGGAAAAGGTTCCGGCGGTGGCATAAGCGGAGGGGGGGGCACGGGCAGCGGGGGGGATTCAGGGTGAGCCCCCCCCGACTCGCGGCTGGGCACGGGGCTCGCCGCTGCTGGCTGGGATAGCAAGGCCGGTAGGAAAACACGCGGGATGGCGGCAGCGCCGCGGCTTGGGGGAGGGGCCGCGAGCCTTCCAGGAGCGAGGAAGGGGCAGGGTCGGCGTGACGTCAGAAGCAGGGGGTGGGGTGGAGGCGATGACGGCGGCAGGGGGAGGTGCAGAGGCGGGGCTAAGGGGCAGGGCCACGGCAGTGACGGACGCGGGGGCGGGGCTGAGCAGGACCGGTAACGGGCAGCGCGGGGGCACACGCGGGGAGATTGGGGGCGGACACCGCGGCTTGGTTCACGTGGATGGGATGGGGAGCCGGTGGAGCGGGGGAGCCGGGCGGCATGGCGGAAGCCCCGAGAGCGGCGGGGGGTAGCACGGGGTCTGGGGGAGCGGGACGGGCTGGGCAGGCAGGACCCAGGGCCACGTGGGGTGCAGACGCGGCGGCAGAGGCTGGGGGAGGGGATGCTGCGGGGTTTGGGGGGGACTGGGCGCAGATGGCTTGCGGCAGGGGTGGATTTGGCCGTGGAAGGCACGGCGGGCAGAGCCAGGCCGGCTTTGGCGGTAAAGAGCTTCAGGAGAGCCCGACAAGCCGGGACTAGCTCTGCTGCAGCCTTATCTCGGCAATAAATTTGATTAAACAATTTTATCCCGACTGTCTCCCAAAAAATTTTGGTAAAGAGCAAAGAACTGTCTGCATTAGGAAAATTAAGTATGGTCCACTCTAAGAGATTCTTTAGCTCATGTTTAGGCAAGTTATGCTGACTAGTACATAATAAATGTTTCAGTTGCTTATACAGGGCTCTTTCATGGGCAGAATGAGTGTGTCCCATCATGAATTTTGAGTACTAACCTCGGTTTCCGCCGATACAGTGCCGAATTTCCGGGGTCCCTCAGAAAATGGCTGCCCAGACGATTTCTCTGGGCGGCAGGCACTGTGTTTCCGCTCCCCTCTCTGAGCAGCGCTCCATGCGTCGCTCGGCAGCGGCTCAGCACGCTCGGGATCTCCCCCAAGCGGAGCCGCAGCGCCGGCGTCGCTCTGCAGCCTGGGCCGGGCTCCGCGCCCACGCGCGCGGCGTGGCGCTGTCCCTAGAGAGCTCCGGACACAACTGGCCAGCAGCCGAGCCCGCGCTCGAGGCTGTCGGGCAGTCTGTCCAAAACCAGGCTCCCCCTGCCTTGACGGCTACCGCGACAGTAGTTTTAAGAGCTCCAGTCCAACATGCTGTTTTAAGAACGCTGGACCATGCTCACGAAAACCGAGGAAGTAATTAAAAGTAGTTGAAATTACCGTCTATGGAGAAAAGTCCCACAGCTGAAGAAGACGAACTGGCCCATTAAGACACGTTGAGGCGCCGATCTGTGGGACCTCTTGGTGTTCTCGGACGGTTCTTAGGGACAAACTCCAGAGCCCAGTATAAGCTGATGGCTACAGTAACAATTTATTACACACACAGAGGGCGTGGGTATTGAGAAATCCTACCGAGGGCTGCCTGCTGCAGCCCAAAGTAGGACAGGAATTGGGAATGGGATATTGGGATAGAAAAAGGATAATATAATGAAGGGAGGGAGGAAGAAAGAAATGAAAAGCAGAGGGTAAGCGTGAGGAGGAGAGAAAGGAGGGTGAGGGGTTACGAGAGAGAGGAGAGGAGGGGGAGTGAGGAGCGAGGAAAGAGAAGGGAGTGAGAGCAAGAGAGAAAGAGAGGAAGAGTAAGAGAAAAGTAAGAGGAGGAAGAAAAAGAGAAGTAAGAGAGGTAAGAGCAGTAAGAGAAGTAAGAGAAAAGACAGCGATTTCCCGTTTACAACACTTTAAATTTCTTTCTACTATGAATATTTCAATTTCCCCTAACCAATCTAGTATCAAATACAAATTCTGTAGCATTTACATACAGGCTATAGGAGTTTTCGTATTACCATAGTGTGTTGTACTTTTTTTATTTTGTTTCACCATTTCATTCTCCCCAACACCCCACTCTCTCCCAGTCATTGATTCTCCAGTGCTGAGCGCTGTCGTGCTGGACACGCTGGATCTCCAGGAGGAGCTGGAGCCCAAGGCAGCAAAGTGGCACCATTGACATTGCCAATGCATTTTTCTCCATCCCTTTGGCAGCAGAGTGCAGGCCTCAGTTTCCTTTCACCTGGAGGGACGTGCAGCACACCTGGAACCGACTGCCCCAGGGGTGGAAACACAGCCCCACCATCTGCCACAGGCTGATCCAGGCTGCACTGGAAAAGGGTAAAGCTCCAAAACATCTGCAATACATCAATAACATCATTGTGTGGAGGATCAGGGCAATAAAAGTATTTGAGAAAGGAGAGAGGATCATCAAGATTCTGCTGGAAGGAGGTTGCTCAGGGCATTGGGCACCCCAGTTCCAGCGGCTCTGGCTGCGCTGGGAGACCTCTGGGAGTGGAGGAGGAGTGGCAGGAAGAGGAGGCGCGATTTTGGAACCACGCACTTCTCTCGCCGGCTCACTGAGGCCGCAGTTTCCCCGACTCCGGCAGCATTGCCCCCAAAATCCCGCAGGTGAGCGGGGAGGGGTAGCTCGCCCCAAATCCATCATGGGAGGCTGCAGGTGGATTTTACTTTGCGGTTCACGGGATGTTTGGGTGTTGCAGGAGCCCAAAGCCGAGCCGCAAATGGCCCTGGCGGGATCTTGGCGGCTCCCATGTGGGATCGCCCAGTATTGGCGGGGAGGGGGCGATATCGACCCTGGGGATCCCCCGCAGAGCCGGGGTGGAAGGCGGGAGCCCCGGAGCGGGGAGAGCGCAGATGGGCGATCCCGGAGCCGAGGGAACCCCGGCAGCCTGGAGGGGTGCGGGAGGTTGGTGCTGAGCGGGCTCCGGGCCCCCGAGGCTGAAAGGAGCTCTGACTTCTCCAGCTGCCCTTGGGCAGCGCCACCATCAAACCCAACACGCTCAGCCCTTGTTTTCCTCCGGAGACCAGGATTTCCCAAACCGTTGCTGCATGGAGGAGGAGAAAGCCATGAGGATGAGGTCAATGTTCAGGGAGCCACAGGCAGGTGAGGAGGAAGTCAGTGCCCCTTTCCCCCTGTGTCCTGCTCCATCTCCCAGCCCAGCACGGCCCCGGCTGCAGCACAGCCCTGGGGGGATCTCCTTGCCCTTGCCTCTGGCACGGAGGCAAATCCCATCCTGTCCTTGTCCTTCCTCCCCCAGACAAGGAGCTGAGCACGGACAGCAGGGAGGACAAATCCCCGGGGCACAGCCTCGGGCAAGAGGCCGTTTGCAGCGGCTCCACGGCGCAGGAATGCAACGGGGAGGAAAAGCCCCGCAGATCCCGCAGCAGGAGGGGCTGCAAACGCACAGCCCGGGGATCCCAGCAGGAAAGAGCCAGCCCGGGCCGGGGAGGCGGCCGGAGCTTGGAGCCCTACGAGTGTGATAAATGCAGAAAGAGTTTTAAGAGCAGCTCCAGTCTTCTCCAGCACTGTCGCATTCACAAGGATGAGAGCCCTTATGAGTGTCTTGACTGTAGAAAGGACTTCAAGCACAACTCTGCTCTCATCAGTCACCGGCACATCCACACTGGGGAGAGACCCCATGAGTGTCCTGAGTGTGGGAAGAGCTTCTCACACAGCTCTCACTTGACCAAACACCAACAGGGTCTCCACTGAGGGAAGCCCTGCGAGTGCCCCGAGTGAGGGAAGAGCTTCGTGCCCTGCTGCAGCTCCATCCCCATGGCAGGATCCGTGCTGGATGATCCCCAGGGACCCCCGGTGGGCAGAGCCCCACTGAGCCCTGGTGCTGCTGATCCGTGTTGGGAAGACACCTGGCTGGGGGCTCCACATCCTCCTGGCTCCCATCCCAGTCCAATTCCCATTCCCGCTCTCATTCCCTCTTCCTGTCCCGTATTCTCTCCCCGGTTGTCGTTCCCATATTCCCCCTCCCATATTCCCTGTCTGTTGGGAAGGATAAGGATTTGACAGGAAGCTCTCACAGATATATATGTACAACATTTCCATTTCTGTATCCAGTGCAGGTCCTGTGTTCCTATTCCCAATCCCCTTCCTGTATTCCAATTTCCATTCCCTGTCTCGTCCTCTAAATCCCCATCCGATATTCTCTTCCAATTGCTATTTCCATATTCTGTGTCCCATTCCCTTATTCCCAGTCCCCATTCCTCTTTTTATTCCTGTTCCCATTCCCAAATGTTGGAGTGTGTAACACAGAAGCTTCTCTGAGTCCCTCTGAGACATAACAGAATGAACAAATTAAATTAAAAACCATTAGAAAAACTAAAGTACGTTAAGCCACTCCAACAGGAAATAGTTCTGTGCTTCAGTTTTAAGTAAGTAGAAATATTAAGAGTCATAGATATGAAGTAGAAGTATAAATCTTAGTTTGAAGTACTTTGAAATATGTATTAATTGCCTTAGAAAGTAAAAGCTGTAGAGTCTGATGGGAATACCAAGCTGCATTGAGAGCTTAAAAACACAGCCCTAGACAGAATAAAAACAGAGTAAAAATATTTTTTATATTCTTCCCATAGAACACATAGGCCATGTGCACTAGTTAGACATGAACGTTCGTATTATAAAACCAGAATTCTAATACATTTGGTAAACATTCTTCAGGTTCATGGTTTTGACTCACTGACTAACTTGTCAATAAAAGTTCGTGTATTGGAGCCAGAGCTCTCTCTCACTCCTCTCTCGTCGCTCTCTCTTTTCCTCTGCCATCATCATCACCACTACCACCACATGAAACAATAAGAGGAGTATAATGAAGTAGAAAAGAACAGAAGAAAGGCCAGGGAGCATCTGCCTCTGGAGACTCTGCACCAGCCGCAGCTTCGACCTCTTGCAGCAGAGAGCTGCTCCTGCTTCCATTGGGACTTTATGGCAGAGAGATTGAACAGGGACTGGAGAGCCTTGGGCTCTTTGCCTTTGGAGCCTGACGTGCCTTGACAAGAAACAACTTTACAGCAGCCAGCAGCTGCTCTGCTCTGGGAAGATCCAAAGCCACAACCAATCCCCACAGCCGGTGCCAGTCCCGGTGCCGTTCCTGAGGGCGCCTCTGCCACGGGGGCCTGAGGGCTCCACAGCTCGGGCTGCCTGTGCCACACGAACCCTTCAGCCCTGCTGCTGCCCTTGGCCAGCTGCAGAGAGAACAAGGCTTTGGGCATTGCTCACAGCCCCCAGCTGGCCACAGCAGCCCATCCTGCCAGCAGCCCTGGGCTCAGAGCCCTCCCTCCTGCTGGGGCCGTGCAGGGGCCATGGGCCTGCCCCAGGCTCCTGTTCTGCCCCAGGAGCAAGGCTGCAGCTCCAGCCTTTGGGCCCTGGGCCGCAGCAGCCCAGGGCAGGCCCAGCTGCAGAGCTCCCAGCCTCGATGGGTTTCACTGCAGCACTGCTGAACACTGATCCCCATCCCAAATTCTCTCTCCACTTGCTGCTTCCACACTCCCTGTCCATATTCCCATCCCCGGTCCCATTCCCAGTCCTTGTTCTGCATTGTCCCATTCTCAGTCTTGGTCTCGATCCTGTAGTCCTGGTCCCTGTCCCTTATTCCTAGTTCCCTTCCCACTTTAAGTCTTGTAGTCCAGGTCCCTGTCCCCATTCTATGTCCCAAATTCCCAATCCTTGCCTCCTTCCCTTTCCATTCCCACACATGGTCCCAATCTCAGTTCCATTCCATTATTCCCATTGCCATTTCTGGTCCCTGTAAATGTTCATTGTGCCTGTCCTTTTTTCTGGTCCCATACTGGATCCCTGTTTCCACTCAGGGCCCAGTCCCTCATTCCAGGCCCCATTCTCAGTCCTAGTCTGCATTCCCGTTCCCATTCCTAGTCCCTGTCCTGTATTTCAGGTCTTGGTCCTCTAGTCATGGTCCCTATCCCTATTCCAAGTCTACAACTCCTGGTCCCAGTCCTCATTCCTGGTCCCTGTCCCCATTCCCAGTACCTGTCCCCACTCCCTGTCCCATTCTCAGTCTTGCTCTCGATCCTGTAGTCCTGGTCCCTGTCCCTTATTCCTGGTTCCCTTCACGGTTTCAGTCTTGTAGCCCAGGTCCCTGTCCCCATTCTAGGTGCCAAATTCTCAGACCCTGTTCTTCTTCTTCCTGGTCACATTCCCACACCCAGCCCATTCTCAGTCCCATTCCATTATTCCCATTGCCATTCCCAGTCCCTGTACACATTCCCTCTCCCTGTCACCTTCCCTAGTCCCATTCCTGATCTCGGTCCCAGTCCCTCATTACGGGTGCCATTCTCAGTCCCAGTCTGCATTCCCATTCCCATTCCCGGTCCCTGTCCTGTATTTCAGGTCTTGGTCCCCTACTCGTGGTCCCTATCCCCATTCCAAGCCCACAATTCACGGTCCCGGTCCTCATTCGCTCCTGGTCACAATCCCAGTCCCTGTCCCCATTCCCAGTCCCTGTTCCCCTTCCTGCTCTCTGTCCACATACCCGGTCCTATTCCTGCTCCCTGTCCCCATTCCCGCTCCCTGTTCCCTCTCACCAGCCGCTGCTGCCATCGCTCCGTTCCCCTCACGGCGCTCATATGACCACGGAAACTCCGCGCTGCTCCCACCCACCAATCCCAGTGCGCGATCGCTCCTGGATTTGCATAACCACGCCCACAGCTCTGACCCCGCCCACCAGCCGCCATCGCTGTTTTCAGGTGCTCTTTGCTCCCAGTTCCCTCCCAGTGCTCACAGTAACAGCGGCACTGGCTGGAAAAGAGCTCCCAGTTCCTTTCTGGGTCTCACAGCATTGCTTCCACCTGTCGCCCTATCATGCCCAGTGCTCGCAGTACCAGTCCTGGTGCCTCGAGTAGAGCATCTGGTTTGAAATTCTGAGCAGTAAAGATTGGCTGATTTTGTGTGTCAGTGCCCAGCAGAGTTGGGGGAGGAGCGGAAGAGAAGCAATGAGAGGAGAAGGAAGGGCGTGTCAGACAGAGGAGTGCTTTTACTGCAGGGCGTTTCTCTCTCCCTGCCTCCCAAACAGGGAATTTCCATTCACAAACCTTGGTATTGTGGAGGAGGAGGGGGCTGAGAGGAAGAGGAAGATGCCCAACAGCTACTGGCAGGTGAGAAGGAAGTCAGTGCCCCTTTTCCCCTGTGTCCTGCTCCATCTTGCTGCAGGACAAATTCACTGCTGACACCCTCCTGCCGGGGACATACTGTGGGGGGATCTCCTTGCCCTTCCCTCTGTCATGGAGGCAAATCCCATCCTCTCCTTGTCTTTCCTCCCCCAGACAAGGAGCTGAGCACGGACAGCAGGGAGGACAAATCCTTGTGGCACAGCCTCGGGCAAGAGGCCGTTTGCAGCGGCTCCACGGTGCAGGAATCCAACAGGGAGAAGAAGGCCCAGAGATCCTGCCCAAGGAGGGCCTGCAAACTCAGCCCAGGGTTCTCTGTGGAGGGAAGACCCACCCTGGGCCAGGAAGGTGACCAGAGATCCAGCTGCAGCTCAGACCTGGTGCTCCCTGAGCAGCTTCATGGCAGGGAGAAGCCCTACATGTGCTCAGAATGTGGGAAGAGCTTCATCACTAAGTCCAAGGTGACCTCCCACCAGCAGGTGCACACGGGAGAACGGCCCTACAGCAGTGGGGAATGTGGGAAGAGCTTCAGAGACAGCTTTGGCCTCCTCAGCCACTGGCACATGCACACTGGGGAACGGCCCTACACGTGCTTGGAATGTGGGAAGAGCTTCATTGATAGGTCCAATCTCACCTCCCACCAGAAAATCCACTTTGGGGAATGGCCCTACGAGTGTTGCGAGTGTGGGAAAAAGGCTTGGAGCAGTTCGGATCTCCTCAAGAACCAGCGCACACATATGGGGAAGAGGCCCCATGAGTGTCCTGAGTGTGGGAAGAGCTTCTCCAGGAGCTCTACCCTGACCAAACATCAACGGAGCCACCAGTAAAGGAAACCCTGTGAGTGGCCTGATTGCAGGCAGGGTTTTTTTCTGCTGCTCCAACTCCATTCCCCATCAGAGGATCCCCATTGGGCAGAGTCCTGGTGTCCCACATTCCCCATGACCCATGTTGGGAAGACACCTGGCTGTTGTTCTCCACGTCCTCCCGGTTCCCCATAGGCACCTGGATGAACACAGGGGTCAGAACACCCATCAGGATGGAGACTAACATCAGGAGTTCATTGGGAAGAGCAGATGGGGAATGCTGGGGATCCTTTCTGCACTGAGCGACTCAACAGGATCTTCTGTGATAAACTTTGTCTGAAGTTCCCACTTTGCCCACCACAGGAGGCCCTGGAATGTCTGTGACACCCCTGGTCTTGAGCAGCCTGGAGACTCTTGGAATGGCACTGCAGAGCCCCTGTGAGTGTCTGTGACAAACTAGCCCCTTAGCACGTAGGGAGGGCTCTGTTGTCCCCATGGAGCAGCAGTGCCTGCCCGTGACTCCAAGATTCCTTAACAGATTAAAGAGCCCTTGAATACCGTGGAGACCCCATGGCTGTACGAGCTCCTGGTTCCTTAGAAACCTGGAGATCCCTGTGATGTCACAATGGACACCTGTGACCTCACTGTTCTTTGGGTGCCCAGAGAGACCTCTGGGATGTCATCATGGAGCCCCTGTCACTGCTGGGGATCTCACAGCACTTTAGAATTTATCAGTTATACAGTGAGACTTAATGGCCTGTCAGCAGATGGTATCTTCCTGGAGGGAGGATGGGTTGTGGAAAACATAACACTTGGTTTTAAAGATGGCCCATTAGCAGATAATATGTCTCTCTGAGATAAGGATCACTACCCAGCTTCACCAGATGGTGATAGAATACACATTTCTGGTCACATAATGTGTTGCAACCCAAGACAGGGTGGTATGGCACAAGGGGTGGGGCTGTGGAGGGCCTGCTCTGACACTGCCCTGCATTAAGAATCCTGGGAACCAGGGGTTTTCCTAAGGGTAAATGATGCTCATGACCCCTGGTCCCACACAGAGAGGGCTGTCTATTGTTCAGGGGTTTTAAATCCCCTGGAGAGGGAGAGCAGGATTTGGGGAAGGTGCTGTTGTTGCTGAGCATGATCTGGAGAAGGAAAAGAAGCTGCAAGCAAAGGGGCTGCTCACTGCCAATTCTTATTGTATGGGGAGGCTTCAGGGAGAGCTTGGTGATGGAGATGAGAAAGAGGGAATCTTAGAAGGAGAATGACAGCGTGTGGAGTTTATAGCCCTAAACCAAACTGAACCCAGAGATGATGGTCAGGGTGGGCACACACTGCTACCAAACAGTGCCCTGCATAGTGACTGAGATACCCAAGTGATTTCAAGAGCAGTTAAATGAAGAGGTGGGAGACCCTGTAAGTATTCCCAGCCTGAATGTGGAGGTTGTATCTGCACTAAGCCAAGCACAAGCCATAGGTCAAAGTCGTCCAAGATCTTTTATGTAGTGGTTTAGTTATTTACCAAGCCCAGTTCCATTCTGTCCAACAAAGCCATGTCTCTGCCTGGGTGCTACAGGACTGGGGCAGGAGAGAAGGAATTAAATGTATCTTTCACCAAACAAGCCAATTAAGCTTAAGCACCGCACATGGTGACTGGTTTTCATGGATTTATCCACTGCTGGAGCAGTGACTTGAATATCTCTGGGCAGTTCTTTGTGGGTAGCTGCCAATGCTGGTGATAAACAGCATTGTGTCCACATGAATGAAACAGTGTGAAAAATCTATTTACTGTAACAAGCTGCACATCTTAACCAGGTTAATTCTCTACATCCAATAATCAACAAAGAAGTGCTGATATTTTCACAAGGCCTCTCTTGATCATTTTTGAAAGAGTTTTGGGAATCTGGAGATGCCCAACCTGACTGGATGCTGGCTAATTTTTCCAAAAGGTCAAGAGGGTGAGCCTGGACACCACAGGCCTGTCAGTGTCACTTCAATGCCTGCTGAAATGATGAAGAAGGTTATTGAGGGAGGCATTGAAAACCATCTGGAGGTCAATGCAGTCATTGGTCACAGGCAATGTGGCTTCAGGAGTGGGAAAGTCCTGCTTCTCAAACCTGCCTGCCTTTTACAACAATGTAACCCACCGAGCTGATGGAGACAGCTGATGTCGTCTTTTTGAATTCCAGTAAAGCTTTAGAAAAGCTTTAGATGCTGTCTCTGCCAGGATCCCTCTGGAGAAAGTGTTCCATCCCCCAGCTGGATAAACATGTCATGTGATGGGTGAGCAGCTGGCTCACGGGTCAGGCACGGGTGACAGCCCCGGGGGTGACACCAGACTGGCGACCTGTCACCAGTGGGGTCTGCAGGGCTCCACTGTCAGCCCTGTGCTCTTCAACATCCTCATGAAAGACCTGGATGCTGGACTTGAAGTATAGTAAGTAGTTTGCAGTCAGCACTATATTGGAAGGAACTGTTGACTTGCTCAAGGGCAGAGAGACCTTAAGAAATCCGAGAGAGGGGCAATCATCAACCACATGAAGTTTAACAAGGCTGAAGGCACTTGCAGGACACCCCATAGTAGTCTACAGCTTCGTCCTGGAGGGGCACTGGAGGGGCAGCACCAACCTCTGAGCTCTGCTGAGCAGTGAGAAGACCCCAGGGAATGGCTTGAAGCTGTGCCAGGGCAGGGTCAGGCTGGAGATCAGGAGAAGATTCTTTGCTCAGAGGGTGATGGGCACTGAGCAGCTCCCGAGGTAACAGTCCTGAGCCACGGCTGCCAGAGCTCCAGCAGCATTTGGACAAAGCTTTCAGGTGTTGAGAATTGGTTAGAAAGCCATGGACACAACTGTGGATATGGCTTGGCTGAGGCCTTGTTGCAGGAGAGCAACTCCTGCTAAGTAGCAGCTAGGCCTTGCTCCTAAGCAGATTTTGCTGAGCAGCAGTGTTTGCTTTTAAGAGACTTTTGCAAAAGCAATACAGCTAGCATAATTTGCAGAGTTAGTCGATAAGTAATACATATGTCCATTGTTCAATCAAAGCCTTAACTTCCAGGGAAGCATGTAGCAAGCGAGGTATAACCCTGGGATGGATACTAGATAGCAATAAGTATAAGGGAAGTAGCAGCCAAGACGAGCAGCGGAATAGCACGTATGCTTTTTGGCTAGAAATTCAGTAGGCGTGATTATCTCACACTCGCAATAACCAATAATAAGAGAAGGTGTACATAGTAAAAACCAATAAGATTGTACTAATATGAATAATGCTGATTTATGCTATGTTGGGCTATAAAACTGTCTGATGCTCTCAATAAAGTTGGATTATGCTTTATCAATTACATTGATTGTCTGGCTTATCCCCTCACCGTTCCTCCGCAAATGGCTCCATGCCCTTGCAAAAAGTCCCAATTCTGGGCTCAGAATTCCCAGATTTTGGGCTGAAAATGGAGATTTTTAGGCTTACCTGAAGGCACAGCTCCAGCATGGGCCACAGTTGAGGAATCAGGGATTCAGGATTGGTTTCCAGGAATTCATCCAGGACTTCCAGAGCATCAGCACTGTGATCCTGGAGTGGAAATTCCTGGAATTAAGCCAAAGATTTCCTTGAATTTTACCCAAATTTCCCCATTTCATCCTCAAATTTCCACAAAATCCCCACTGACTTTAATGGGGTAAACCTGCTTGCTCTAAATCCTTATTGACTTCAATGGGGTAGACCCAATGCCCCTAAATCTCTATTGATTTCTAGTGGGGGGACTTGGTGTCTGAAAGATCCCTATCGGGACGTTAATATGACAAGACATGGAGCAACTGAGAGCTGTTGTAAAAGATGGTTTATTGCTTTATGGGATCAGTCTCACAAAATGGTGAGACATTAAAGGTGTTACATCCAATGCCATAGTATCAAAGCCACCTCATTCTTAGTTACAATGCCTTATGTTAGTTTTTTAGCAAAATCTATGAAGTTTGCTAACCAATCATTAATTGCTTTGCTTCCCGTGGCTTTGTTGCAATGTGTCATTTTTCAACCAATTATATAACATTTCACGAAATTACATTGATGCATCTTAAACCTCTAACTAACTATAACAGGTCCTATAGCTAAACTTTAAAATATTTTACTATCTTCCTTTACATATTCTGTTGCTTATAAAAGACATATTTCTGTTTGCTTAAAATATGTATTTACTTAAACTGCAAATTTATATTCTTGTTTCATGTCTGTTTCACTTTAACGCTCTAATTCTTGAAACCTTCTCCAAGGTCTTAAGTCAAACCTTGTATCCATTTCTATCTCTGAGCCTGTATGCAGAAGGCCCTGAGAGCTCTCCATGCCTGCATTTCCCATACCACAGTATCTCAATGGACCCTTGGTTTCATGAGGGCTCAAAATGGTAGAAGGGTCTCCTTCTCCTGCCCTGTAGTGTAACTGTTGCCATTAGGAGCTGGAACAGAGATCACACAGAGTTAAGGGAAATAAAATGGGTATTTATTGAGAGGCCTTCAAAGGCCCCTGCCCTGCCTGGATGGCTCCAAGGTGGAAGTAAAAGATGGCTTGGTCACACGATTTCACATTTTTATAGATTTCAGTCTATTTGCATACTCCATTTGGAGACGACCATCCAATTAAGTCTCAAATTGTAAAGTGTCATCCTCCTCACTTCCTGGCTGGCCCACCTTTCTCCTTTTATATTGTTTATTCTTAGGGCCTGGAGTTTGAAGAAACTATCCTTGAATCAATAGCTGGAATCAGACTGTTTTGTCTTCATCACAATGGAAAAGCATACCCAAGCAGAACAGAAAACTCAGAATTTAAGGCATCATAATAAAGGTCTCCTTGGTTCCACGGTGTCAGAATGGCCCCATCATCCCATGGAGCCCCACATTGTCATTGTGCTCCCCTTGATTCCATGAGGCCCTGCTGTGCTACAATGGCCCCAATGGCTACAATGGTCTCTAGTGAGACTCTCCACAACCACCTGAAAAGAGGCTGTAGGCAGGTGGGGGTCAGTCTCATTTACTGAACAAACACTGACAGAACGAGAGTCTGTCTTAAGATGAGCCAGGGGTAGTATAGGTTTGATACCAAGAAAAACCTTCACTGAAGTAGTGATTGGGTACTGGAATCTTCTGCCCAGAGAGGGGTAGAGTCACCATCCCTGGAGGCATTTGAAAAGAGACTGGGCGTGTCACTCAGAGCCATGATTAAGTTGATGAGGTGACATTAGGTCATAGGTTTGACTTGATGATCTCCATTTTCCAACCTTGTTAATTCTGTGATTCTGTTTCATAATAATCTCCATTGTTCCATGAGGCCCTGCAATGTCTCAATGGTCCTTTGGTTTCATGAGTCCCCCACAGTGTAACAACAGACTCTTGGTACCATGAGGTTCCCCAGTGTCACAATGGTCTCTTGGTCACTTCTGATTCCATGAGTTTTCATACTCTCAGCAACCGTTCCACAGTATCACCATGGACCCTTTGTTCCATGAGTTTCTGGAATATAACATGGTCACCTTGGTTCTGTGAGGCTCTGCAGTGTCACACTGGACTCTTAGGTTCTGTGAGGTTCTGCAGTGTCACAATTCACCCATGATTGCAGGAGGTTCCATAGTGTCACCAGGGCCTCCTTGGATCTGCAGTAGACAATGGACCATTGGTTCCATGAGGCCCCACAGTGTCACAAGAGCTCCTTGGTTCCATGAGGCCTTTCTCTATCACAATGGACTTTTGGTTCCATGAGGTTTCTCAGTGCCACGGTGGTCTCCTTGGATCTGCAGTGTAACAAGTGACCATAGGTTCCATATGGCCCCACTCTGTCAAAATGGATTTTGGTTCCATGAGCTCCCAGAGTGTCAAAAGGCCCCTTTGTTCCTTGAGGTTCCATAGTGTAAAAGCTGACTCCTTGGTTCTGTGAGGTTCACTATCATCAAATCTCAAAAATATTGAAATAAGTTTCCTTAACACAAATTTGATGAAAAAAAAAATAAATTTCAGGCCTCAAATCCAATGTCCAAGAATACGATAACTCCTATCCTTGTGTGGATACGTCATTCTACAAGTGTGTTGCTTATATTAAGTCGCTACATGTGTATTAAAATGTACCCATTTCCTAAAAACCCATTCCAATTTCCCAGTTCCTGTTCATTCTATCACTGCATCCTTGAGCCAGATGTGTTCTTGTCTTCACACCTTGCCTGCTGGGAAAGCAGCCCCTGCATGCCTTGTTCTTGTGCTAAAAATTCACAGGCATGGTAAAAATTTTACTAAATTTTTGTCAAAGACACCTTTTCTTTCCTTGTTCAGACTAGTCACCAGTGCCTCCATTGTTCTGCTCTATCTGGTACCTTGGGGAATTTTCTCAGTCCTCTCTCTCAGTGAGACCCATTAAAAGTTCAAGAAACTTTCAAGTTTCAATTTAATTTTGAGTTCTTGAGAGGATTTTTAAAAAACATTCTCTGAGGGACTGACTCTAATTTAAAAAAGACCAAACCCCTGAGAGGATCATCAAAGTCGTTGTGTTGTGTCTCGTGGCACAGAGGGAGATAATGGCAAGCAGGAAAAGCTTCAAAAAGACATTTCTGCTGAGAAGCTGCTCCTCTCCCAGTCCAGCAGGGCTCAGGGCACCGCCTGCAGGCACTGAGGGGACAGGAGACAGGCACAGACAGGCTGAAGGCAATCAGGACTGGGAAGACATTGAGCTGAAACTTCACTTGGGGAAACATCTTCACAGCCTTGGATAGGGTGAGTCTGTGGGTGCAGGGCAATGTCCCCTGTGCTCCTGGAGAGATCTCCTGGAGCCACACCCCACAGCCTGGGGATGTGTCAGGAGGACTCTCCCAGTTTCTCTGAGGCACAGGAACAGGAGAAGGAGGATGTGCTGCAGAGCAGGGCTGCCCTGGTCACTGTCAGAGGGTCAGGGCAGGATGGCTCCTTCTGCCAGGGACGGCTGCAGGGGCTGAAGCTGGGGCTGCAGCCAGGGATGCCTAGGGCTGTCCTGCAGAGCAGATCCTGCAGCCCTCAGGGCTCTTGGCCAGCTCAGGGCATGTGCCACCTGCCAGGGACAGCTCTCAGCCTGCCTGGCAGCTCCCCATGGACTGTGGGGAGAAGTTGGAGGTGGAAGGAGCCACCCCCATCAGGGCAGATTCCTCCTGCTGTGGAGATGGTGCTGCATGGCCAGGGCTGCTCTCAGCTCTCTCCTCAAGGGAAGGGAAAGGGGCTGTCAGGTGTGTCTATGTCACTGAGACTCCTGCACTGTCCCACTGGACATCAGCAGATCTGCCTCAGATCTCTCCCACAAAGTGCCTCCTCACCCTCCTGTGCCTACAGACAGCAGCAGCAGCACCTTGGCTTGCAGCATCTCAGTTTGTCTGAGCTGCCCTTAAGGCCCTGCTTCCAGGAAGATGCCCCTGGGCAATGCCCTGTGCTGGGAGGGGTGTGCAGGGCAGAACTGAGCCCCCAGGGCTGGGCTGGGCTCTGGCAGGGGTACAGGGATACAGGGATATCAGGCCTTGGATACAGAGAAACAGCTCCTAATAGGCACAACTCCAGGCATCAAAGTTCCAGGACAGCCCTGGAAATCCTTCTAAGTCCAGCTGCACAGGGAAAGAGAAGGGTTTAGGAAGATTGACTTTGAAACTGGAACCTTCAAAGAATCCACTTTGTTTTTCCAGCACACTGTAATTATGATCACCATGAAATAGTAGGGGATATAATGAGCACAGGGTAGCTGTGTGGGACCAGCAGGTCTGACTGGAATGGGGCCCAGGAGCCCTGTTTTCCCTCTAGACTACCCAGTGTTCAGGCTGAGAGCAATGCTGAAGAAGAGGCAGTAATTCAGCAGTGCAAAATGGATATAAAAAAAAAAAAAATTAGTGAAGTTCCTCCACAGGAAGAGAAGTAGTTTTGAGAGGATTTGTAATATAATTGCACAGGATTGACTCAAGAAAATCTTTTCCAGCCTGTCAATGTCTTTTCTCAGTGGTCCACCATGCCCATATGGCAGAAATGTCCAACAGCAGCTCCATCAGCTACTTCCTCCTGCTGGCACTGGCAGACACGCGGCAGCTGCAGCTCCTGCACTTCTGCCTCTTCCTGGGCATCTCCCTGGCTGCCCTCCTGGCCAACGGCCTCATCATCAGCGCCATAGCCTGCGGCCACCACCTGCACACCCCCATGTTCTTCCTCCTGCTCAACCTGGCCTTCACTGACCTGGGCTGCATCTGCACCACTGTACCCAAAGCCATGCACAATTCCCTCTGGAACACCAGGAA
>NW_027636367.1:0-27728 GCF_903797595.1 Erithacus rubecula
GCCGGATGCCCCCACACCCACCGGTGTCTCTCTGCCCTCTGCAACTGAAGAGGGAGAAAAAATTGAACTAAGGGTTCCTGGTTTGAGACAAGCACCAGGAGAGATGGCTCATCAAATCCTGCCACGGGAGAAACAGGCTCACAATCAGCGATTTTCATTGAATTTATTGCTGATAAGATCAGAGCAGGATAAGGTGAAGTCAAAAAACCCTTCTTAACACACAAACTCATTCCCAGGCTCTCTTCTCTCCACCTGCACAAGGAATTGGGAATGGGTTCCCGGGCAGTTCAGCACAGTATTTTTCTGCCGCTGCTCAGCCAAGGTGGGGGCCCTGTTTTCCAGGGAGACCCTTCTTCAGGGACTTGTCCAGCACGAGTCCTTCCCATGGGCTGCAGCTCTGTCCAAAGTGCTCCAGCAGGGTATTCCCACGGGATCACAGCCCCTTTGGGCACCCCCTGCTCTGCCAGGGGCTCCTGCAGGGTTGCAGGGGGGTCTCTGCTCCCCGGGGACCCCCACGGGCTGCCAGGGAATCTCCGGAGCCCCTCATGCCCCTCCTTCCTCCCTGCAGGACAGTTCCTCTCGCAGCCTCGGGCTCCTCTTGGCTGCAGCAATTCCATCTCTGCCATCCCTTGGATTTGTCCTTCCCAGCTTCTGCAGCTTCCACACCCACCCCCTGCCCTCTATCCCATATCTGCTCCAGGACATCCCGTGAGTCCCGGGAGCTGCTGGGGAAGCTGCCTGGCAATAGTCACTCCCGACATGTCATGACAGTGGCTTCAGGCACACTGTCACGATGGGCTCAGACACATCCCAGCCGTCGGTTCCATCACATTGTGACAGTCGGCTCAGGGACATTGTCACACCTCCCACACTCTACAACAGCGCCGCCACTGGCAGTGCCATGGCAGCCGCGGCTGCTGTCACAGGGTCCCGGTCCCTCCGTGCCGGGGGCTCCTCCCCCTCCGTCAGCAGCTTCACCCACCGGGATTCCCGTCCATCATTCCCAAGGTCTCTCCCCTGGGGATCTCAGCTGGGATCTCCCTCTGACCCCCAATCCCTCCGGCCACTTCTGTCCTGCCCCCGAGGGTCCAGAGCTCCTCCCAGGATCAGTGAGTGTTCAGGGAGAGCTGAGTGTGGGGGTTTTGGATCCCTCACATCATCCTTTCCCAAACAGCACTAACACCAGCAGCCCCATTGTGACCCTTCAGGATGTGCCTAAAGATCCTAAGGGATCACACCCTCCATCACATACAAACCAAAGACCACCAGAATCATCACTGAGGACTTGATCCGGGACCTCATGTAAGACTGTGCCTGAATCCTGAGGGGTTTTGGGGAATGGCTGTCAGTGCAGCATCCCAGAATCTCTGGGAGCAGGGATTGGCTGTGTGCCCTGGCCACCCCTGGGAATCCTTCCCCCGTATCCCAGCCTGGTGCCACTTGCACCATACTTTCCCTTCCTGCCTTGCCCTAAAACGAGAGAGCCAGGTCCCCACGGCTTCACCAGTGATTCCTGCATTGCTCTGGTCTGGCTTGGTGGCCAAGTGGGCAGCTCAGGCAGCCTAGGGAACACCAAGAGCTGTTGGGATCTCTTTGCCACTGAGCTCCTTCTTTGTGCTCCCCAGCATTTCTCCAGGAGAAGCCTCAATTATGTCTCATAATTGGAGAAAAGGAATATGAGAGAGTCAAGGAATCAACTCAAGCCCCAACTATTGTGGAGCACTGGGACAGGCTGAAGACCCTGAAAGCCAGACAGGATGCTGGTTTTGTGGGCATCACCCCTCCTGCTTGTTGGCCTCTCCTTTTCCTGCTCTGCAGCTGGGTTTGAGGGGTGGTGACTTCAACAAGGGGGTCCCTTTTGGCCCTCATGTTTTGGGGTACAGGGGAGGCTGCAAGACTCAGAGCTGGGCAACATCCCTGGAATTGAGCCCAGCACTCCCAGGCTTCCAAGGACACGGGATGTCAGCCCAGAGCTGTGGGAAGGGGTGCCCATGGCCGTGCCAGGTCTCCAGGAGCCCATCATGTCCCCACTCGGTGCCGGGAATGCGGCACCTGAAGCGTGACCCCTGCGAGCCCTCGGGAAGGTGCCCAGGATTGGGCAGCACTCTCTGTCCTGTGGGAGCCCAGGGCTTACCCCTGGCCTCCTGGGCAGTCTCAAAACCCCCCTGGCAAGGGTCTCAACGACTCTGAGTGAGACCCTGGTGTCCCAGGTGCTGAATTCTAACCCCTGGGGGAAGTTGTCAGCACAAGGATGATGGAAACAAGCTGCCAAAATTAGTAAAGTGTAAATTAGATTGTTAGAACGTAGATAAATAGGTTTTTTTGAATGTTTATGATAAGGGACACGTGGCCAAGATGGAGAATTTGGGGGGTGGACATCTTTTCCTCCTTCTTCTCCCTGTCATCCATGTTGGGTGACACATTGGCACTTTTGGATTGGATGGGGTCAGGGCTGGACCATTTAATAAAATTGTATTGTATTGGGAAAATTTTGTAAACATGTAATACATAATACAAACTAAATAAGATAAGCCCTGCCTTCACCAGGCAGATTCCACCATGGGTGCCAGGCTGAGCAGACCACTGCTGGCCAGGCAAAAAGTCCCAGAGATAAGAAATAATAAACAATCCTTGGGAAAAGAGAAAACCGTCTCTGGCAGTCTCTCTTCGGCAGCTTCAGAGAAAACCAGGGTTTGAACCACCTTCGTGTTCCTCTGGGGTGATCTCGGGGCAAAGGAGAAACCTCAGACTGGGACACCTGGTGTCCCTGGGTGGACATTGACATCTGGCATCCCCCTGGGTGGTCAGTGACATCTGATGTCCCTGGATGCGCAGCAGCCCACAAAGGTGGTTGCGGACCACCAGAAGGGCAAGCTCAAGAAGATGCACCAAGATGGAGGAGACCCCCCCAGGCAGAGACATTTGGCACGGACCCTGGTGGATCCTTGTAGCCTGCAAAGGCAGGTACAGACCCTAGAAGACCGAGCTTCACAAGAGGCACGCTGTTGAAGAGGATTGCGGAGGCCATCTCTGGCCTTCTGCCAAGAAAAGCCGAGTTCCAGACCCGAGTCGGAGAGGAGGTGTCCTGGGAAGCCTCGCTCCTGTGCACTGCTGGTTGGTTTCAGGAACCTCCGAATCAATTTTGCTTTTGGGTAAGATAGTTCAGAATGAGACACATCATGGGATTCCCACCTAGCCATGAGCAGGGGGTGGGAGGTTTATGGCTGCCTTGCTATCAGCAGGCGAAGAAAGCAATTCAAGTCCCTCAGAGACTGGGGGAAGAGACACATCATAGGACTCTCACCTAGCCATGAGCAGGGGGAGGGAAGTTTATTACTGCCTTGCCAGCAGCAGGTGGTTCAGCAAAGGCCTTGCCAGCAGCAAGGTCAGGGAAAAAGTAAGTTAGAAATATTTCCAAGTGACTTACAGAACTTAGATTTTTGCTACTTCACCCCTTCAGAAACCCTGACCCCAGAAGGCGGGAGGGTGCTACAGGCCACTCCCCGAGCTGTGGGGGACAGAGGGGAGGGGGACGGGACCATGAAAAAGTGCGGACTCGGTGTGTTTAGCCGCAGGGATGTCCAGGGAGAGGCAACCTGTTTCGGCGACTGGGACGCAGAAAGACAGGACCATGTGGGCGGCTCTCAGCCCAAAGGGGGAGAGAGCGGCAGCCTTCACACTGATCGGTAAAAAAACAGGGAAAAAGTGCGGGTTCAGTGCGTTCAGCTGCAGAGGTGTCCAGGAAGAGGCAACCTGCGAGAGCAGCCGGGATGCAGAGAAGCGAGAAATGCGAAAAAACACAGACAGACCTGTCTCCAGCCCATTGCCGAGTGCCGAGTGCCAGCTATCCTGAGGGAAACTTTGGAGCGAACCAGCTACTAGATGGTTCGATTAGTCTTTCGCCCCTAGACCCAGGTCGAACAACCGATTTGCACGTCAGGACCGCTATGGACCTCCACCAGAGTTTCCTCTGGCTTCGCCCTGCCCAGGCATAGGTCACCATCTTTCGAGTCCTAGCACGGATGCTCACGCTCCACCTCTCCGGCCCCGCGAGGGGGCGGCGGGCGAGATGGGCCGGTGGTGCGCCCGGGGCTGCCAGGCGCGACACACGCCCAGGATCTCACCTCAGAGGGCACGCACTGGCCCTCACCTTCATTGCGCCGCGGGCTTTCGACACGAGCCTCTGACTCGCGCACGTGCTAGACTCCTTGGTCCTTGTTTCAAGACGGGTCGGGTGGGTAGCCGACATCGCCGCGGACCCCGGGCGCCCGAGCGCGGCCCATGAGCCCAGCCCGGCAGCGCCGCGCGGTCGGGGCGCACTGAGGACAGTCCGCCCCGGTTGACAGTGGCGCCGGGGGCCTGCAGGCCCGGCCCCCGCACCCCCGTGCGTTACGCCGCACTGCGAGGATGCCGCCCCCCGCGGATGGGAAGGCGATGCCCCCCGCCAAGACGCCGCCGACGGGGTGGGGAGGAGGGCGCGGCGGCGGTCCTCTTCCTCGGCCCCGGGATTCGGCGAGACCTGCTGCCCGGGGGCTCTAACATCCGCCGCCGCTCGCACGGCGCCGGGCCACCTGCCCGCCGGAGGCCTTCCCAGCCGACCCGGAGCCGGTCACGGCGCACCGCCGTGGAGGAAATGCGCCCGGCCAGGGCCGGCCGCTGGCCGGGCGGCGGTCCTCGCGCCGGCCAGCCCCCCCCGGCCCCCCCCCGCGGGCGGGTGCCCAGGGGACGGAGGGGGGACGGAGGCGAGGATCCGCCGAACCCGCGCCGGCCGACTACAACTCGCCTGGTTGAATCCTCCAGGCGGACTGCGCGGGCCTCACCCGTTTACCTGTTAACGGTTTCACGCCCTCTTGAACTCTCTCTTCAAAGTTCTTTTCAACTTTCCCTTACGGTACTTGTTGGCTATCGGTCTCGTGCCGGTATTTAGCCTTAGATGGAGTTTACCACCTGCTTTGGGCTGCATTCCCAAGCAACCCGACTCCGAGAAGCCCCGGGCCCGGCGCGCCGGGGGGCCGCTACCGGCCTCACACCGTCTGCGGGCTGCGACCTCGATCACAAGGACTTGGGTCCCCCAAGAGCGCCGCTGGGGAGGGGGGCTTCTGTACGCCACATGTCCTGCGCCCCACCGCGGGGCGGGGATTCGGCGCTGGGCTTTTCCCTCTTCGCTCGCCGTTACTGAGGGAATCCTCGTTAGTTTCTTTTCCTCCACTGACTAATATGCTTAAATTCAGTGGGTCGCCACATCTGATCTGAGGTCGCAAGCCCAGAGCTGCGCTACCGCACCGGCCCTCCCCGCCTCGGCGCCCGCGTGGCTCTTCCCCCACGCGAGGGATGGAGCGCGCGCTGGCACGGGTCGGGGGGACCGGCTGGACGGCCGGTTTTCGCTCCGTCTTCCCCCGCTACACGCTCCCCCCCACCCCCGCTTGTGCCCGCGGCGCCAGGGGGAGAGAGAAGAGGCGTGAGAGAGAGAGAGACAGGACGGAGACGGAGACTCCCATCCCGGAGACGAGAACCGAAAAGGAGCGCAGCAGAGACGGCCCTGGCCTGGGGTTTATACCGTGCACCGTGGGGCAGCACTCAGCGACCTCTTGCGGGGAGAGAAAGTCGACGGCTCGCCAACGCACTGGGGGACGACGACAGAGGGGAGCGGGGAGGGTGGTCAGGGAAGGAGGAAGCCTGGGGGTTCACCCTCGTCCCCGACGCTCGCGCCTCGCATGCGCGCGGCAGCACGGCACGGTACCCGCCGGGTACTCACCCACAGACAGCCGCCCGCACGGGGTGGAGCCCAGGGGCGAGGCCCGTGCCTCGCCTCCCCGCTCGCCCTTCTCTCTCTCTCTCCTTTCTCTCTCTGGTCCCACGGTGGCGCCTTAGACACCGTCTCTCGCTTCTCCCCGGCCGCCGCCGCCGCACACCACAGCACGGCCCTGGCCAAGGACGAGCTCCGCCCCAGCGGCTCGTTCTGTGAGCGGGGAGCTACGGATCGCTCCCCGAGTCTGCATTTAGGGGGACGAAGGCCCAGCGGGGCAACGAGGACAACGACGATGACAACGACGAAGCCAGCACAGGGCCCCAGGCAAAGAGAGGGTGTCCGGGTCGCCGAGGAAAACGCTTCCCTCGCCGCACCCCTCCACCGGCCTTTCCCTCCGGGCACCGGGCCGGCCGCCGCTGCCGCCGCCGCCTAACGCGGGTGACGGACCTGCGAGGCACCCCAGTCGCGCCGCCGGGGTGGCCCCCGGACGGCGATTGATCGTCACGCGACGCTCAGACGGGCGTAGCCCCGGGAGGAACCTGGGGCCGCAAGTGCGTTCGAAGTGTCGATGATCAATGTGTCCTGCAATTCACATTAATTCTCGCACAACCCCTGTGCCGGGACCGCTCTCCCACCGTACGCCGCCGAGACCCGAGCCGGCATCACGAATGCCCGATGCCTGCCAGTCGGTGAGACCCCACCGCCGCCGCGCCCGCACTCCCGGGCACGGGCGCTGCCGCTTCGCTCCCCCGAGACCCCCTTCCGCGGGCACGCGCCCTGCGGCAGGCGTACGGCACCGAGCCGGGGGGCAACGCCCGCCCCCCTCGCTTTCACTCGGGGACCGGGCGCGGAAGCGCCCCCGCGGCCAACCCCGCACGCCTCCCTTTGGCCCACACGTGGCCCCGAAGGGGAGACGGGGAAGCGACGGGCAGGGCCCTGGCCGGGACGGCCACAGGCCACGGCGGGCACCTTCCGGCAGACCGTCCCCCCGGGGGGGACACTCGCTGAGCAGCGACGCCACCGCTCAGCACGGGGTCGCCCGCACTCGCCGGGCCTCTGGCAACGGAGGGACTGCCGAGCGCTCACCTGGGGACGGCAGAGCGGTCAAGACAGCGATGGCTGGCAGCCGGCAGCCGCCTCCACGTTCGAGGAGAAGGCTGTCGAGGGAAGAGGCATGGTCGCGGCCTGACGCGGCCAAGAGGAGATAGCGCGGTGGCCCCCGGTGGCCGCAACCCCGCAGCTCAGGGTAGGTGGCACCCTCTGTCGGCATCGCCCCGTGTCGAGACCGGCGTGTTGGCCCCGAGGCCGATCGCGCGTGCAGCAGCCTCTCCGCCGAGGCCGGGCCACGGGGGAGGGGGCAGAGCGCCCCTCCCCAGCACGGCTGCCCTTGCGTGTGGGCGCGTGGCGGGGACGCCAACGTGACGGCGAGGAGCGCACGGCCGGTCGCGACGGACGCCGCCACAGGGGGATCGGCGGGAGTAGCTCCCCACCCCCTGCCGACGGCGCTGCACCACCGCCCGCGGCACCCGCTGCCGCCGCTGCCACCACGGCCGCAGCCGTCTTGTTCGTTATCGGAATTAACCAGACAAATCTCTCCAACAACTAAGAACGGCCATGCACCACCACCCACAGAATCGAGAAAGAGCTCTCAATCTGTCAATCCTGTCCGTGTCCGGGCCGGGTGAGGTTTCCCGTGTTGAGTCGAATTAAGCCGCAGGCTCCACTCCTGGTGGTGCCCTTCCGTCAATTCCTTTAAGTTTCAGCTTTGCAACCATACTCCCCCCAGAACCCAAAGACTTGGGTTTCCCGGAGGCTGCCCGGTGGGTCATGGGAATAATGCCGCTGGATCGCCAGTCGGCATCATTTATGGTCGGAACTACGACGGTATCTGATCGTCTTCGAACCTCCGACTTTCGTTCTTGATTAATGAAAACATTCTTGGCAAATGCTTTCGCTCTAGGCCATCTTGCACCGGTCCAAGAACTTCACCTCTAGCGGCACAATACGAATGCCCCTGGCCGTCCCTCTTAATCATGGCCCCGTTTCTGAAAACCAATAAAATAGAACTGGAGTCCTATTCCATTATTCCTAGCTGCAGTATGCCGGCAGCCGGCCTGCTTTGAACACTCTAATTTTCTCAAAGTAAACGCTTCGGGCCCCGCGGGACACTCAGCTAAGAGCATCGAGGGGGCGCCGAGAGGCAGGGGCTGGGACAGGCGGTGGCTCGCCTCGCGGCGGACCGCCAGCTCGATCCCAAGATCCAACTACGAGCTTTTTAACTGCAGCAACTTAAAGATATGCTATTGGAGCTGGAATAACTGCGGCTGCTGGCACCAGACTTGCCCTCCAATGGATCCTCGCTCAAGGATTTAAAGTGCTCTCATTCCAATTACAGGGCCTCGAAAGAGTCCTGTATTGTTATTTTTCGTCACTACCTCCCCGGGTCGGGAGTGGGTAATTTGCGCGCCTGCTGCCTTCCTTGGATGTGGTAGCCGTTTCTCAGGCTCCCTCTCCGGAATCGAACCCTGATTCCCCGTCACCCGTGGTCACCATGGTAGGCACAGATAGTACCATCGAAAGTTGATAGGGCAGACATTCGAATGGGTCGTCGCCGCCGCGGGGGCGTGCGATCGGCTCGAGGTTATCTAGAGTCACCAAAGCTGCCAGGTGGGCCTGGGTTGGTTTTGGTCTGATAAATGCACGCGTCCCCGGAGGTTGGCGCTCATTGGCATGTATTAGGTCTAGAATTACCACAGTTATCCAAGGAGCGGGAGAGGAGCGACCAAAGGAACCATAACTGATTTAATGAGCCATTCGCAGTTTCACTGTACCGCCCGTGTGTACTTAGACACGCATGGCTTAAGCTTTGAGACAAGCATATGCTACTGGCAGGATCAACCAGGTAGCCGCGACCCATGGCGGTGCCGCAAGCACGCGAGCCCGGACCGCCCGGCCCGCCGGGCAAACGCCCTGCCAACCCTGACCGCCCCGGCTCTTTCACCGGCTCCGACCCGCAGGAGCGGCATCGTGGACGCGACAGTGGCGGCATGGCAGCGACGAGCACACCGGTGGCGGCGGCCGGCGAAATCGCGGCCCCGCAGCGCCTGGGGCGGGGAACGACGCCGTGCGCAGAGCTAACCCCCACCCGCCGGGCGGCGGGGAGGCGGGATGCCCCCTTCCCTGGGTGGCGGCTGACCCTGGCGGCCGGCCCTTCCCGTGCCGCCACGGGCAAGGAGCCGGGACTGCTGCGCAGCTTTTTTATTTTCGCTTCGGACACGCAACGCGAGCCTTTTTTTTCTCTCTTGCCCTTCTGCCGCTTGTGTTTTTTCTCTTCCGTTCTCTCTCGGTCTCTCTCTCTCTCTCTCGTGGCCTTTCTCTCTTGGTCTCTCTCTTCTCTTTGGGCCAGCGCCCTTCGAGACCAGGCCTCGCGTTCGCACGGTAACCACCACCACACGTGCGGCTGGGCGCGCGCGGGATTAGGGCTCGGCTGGGACTGACCCGCCCCCCGAGGCCGGCCCTATCGAGCACCGGACGTGCTAGAGGAGACAGCGACCCCACGAGGTGGGGGCGACCCGGACACCAAGGCCCCTTTCGACTGGGGCGGCTCGCTCTGCAGCGGGCGGAGGCGCGGCAAAGGAGCACCGGTGCGGTGCGCGCACCGAACGGGCTCTTTTCCCCCGTCCGTGCCCCTCTCATCGGTTTTTCTCATCCCTCTCTCTGGAGCCAGCTTTTTGTTTTTTCCCGGCTCGAGCTCGAGCCGCACCACCGCCCAAGCGCTGCTCGCAGCCGGCACCCACGGGGCGCTACTCGGGACCAAAGCCGGCACCGGCACCTCGCGTGCTTCGAAGGACACCTGAGGACTCGCAGGGCCAAGCGGCTGTCACACAGCCCGGGATGATAAAAGACGTTCCTCCCCAAGCAGCGGGGGAAGAGTGACGCCTCGCCAGCAACGGGAAGCGAATCAGAAAAGAGACCGCCCTGCTCGAGAACCGGACACCGCCGCCGGCCGGCTGAGGGCCCTTTCCGACGCGACTCAAAAAGCCTCATCGATCGGTGGGTGAGACGAAGGCCCCGCGGCCACTTTTTCCTGGGACAACAACAAAGGAGCGAAAAAAAACAAAAAAGAAAAAGCACACTATGTGTCGCACGACCCGTGCTAGCCACGGGGGTCACGGGCCAGGGGTGGGGGTGAGGCCCGCGCCTCCTCTCACGTCCCCCCTAAGCACCCCTTCGTCCACGGACACGGAACCCTTCTCTCTAGCCAGCTTCTCTCTCCCGGTTCGACTCTTCGTGGCCCGCGACCCTTCGTCATCAGGGCGCTTCTCGGTGCCGCAGCTTAAGGCCACGCGAGAAAAAAAAGGAGGAAAAAAAAAAAAAAGGCCGGGCGGGCAGCTCCCACACTCCACCACGCACATCGGCACATGGAAAAAAAGCAGAGCTGCTCGCGAACCCAAGCCCGCCGGCAGCCACGGCGGCTGGGACAGGCCAGACACCACTGGCTGCCCAGGCGCGGTGTGGTTTGGTCGCACCCGCCAGGACCGAAATGGGGTGAGGCGCCGCCGCCTCGCCCACGACATTGCCGGAGGCTTTCTCTCGGGTTCCGGCCTGCGCTACTGGGCGCGACCGGCCACCGGGGCCGGCCGCCGCCCCTGAAAAATTCTGCCTGCTACGCGGGTCCCCGGCTTAGGGCCGAGGAAGGGGGACGCTTTCAACATCACACGGCGGGGACGGGGCGCCGCCAACCCCGGCCTGCAAAACTCTGTGGGGGCGACTCCCGTCACCGAGCCCCTCTCTCAAAACCGGCAAGCAAGGCGAAGCCGGAGGCGAGGCCACACGCCCCACTGCACGTCCCCCGCAAGCCCTTCCGACACGGACACACTGAGGCAACACAGGTTGGGAGCGGGGGACGAGGCGCAGCCACCTCGGCAGCTGAGCGAGCCGTACTCGGGGGGACTCTTGGGGAAGGGGCCAGGGAAAGTCTCGGTAGGCTCAACGCAACCCCGGCCACATCCAGCCCCAGCTGCCGGTCACCGCGTACCGGACCGGCAGCCCCAAAAAAAAGCCGCACCCGACGAGCGGGCCCGGGCCTCGGCTTAAGGCCGGGCAGCAAAAGGATGAGGCGTCACCGCTTCGACCGCCACACACCATCGGCTGGAGGAGCGGGCCCGCGCCCGGCTCCCGTCGGCCCCGCCTTAAGGCCGGGCAGCAAAAGGATGAGGCGCCGCCGCCTCGACCGCCAACACCATCGGGCTGGAGGAAGGAGCTCCCTTCTCCTTCTCGGAACCGGCAACGGCCGGGCCCGGAGCGGGACACGCTCGTGGGCTTCGTTTCTTGCTCCTCGCCTCACCTGGCCTGGGCCGGGGAGCAGCTCGCGTCACACCTCGGCACAACCTGTCCCAGCAGCTGGGTAGTACGGGAACCGGCAGTAATTCTCTCTGGTCTGATCACCGCATGCGCGGTCTCTGCCCCACCGCCATACGGACACAGGCACTGGTCAACCTGCGAGGAAGCGGCACGTAACCTCGCCTCCCATAATACATATAGACGAGCCCGAGGCCGCGGACGGCACCAAGAGAACGTATTGGACGTGACCGAGGGGGCGCAGCTGAGCCGCCTCTTACGATGAGGCGACTGGAGGCAGCCAGAAACAGTGACCTCTTGGCGCACTTCCGTAGACAACAGGTCTACCCAGCCAATGCCGCTATAAGACTAAGTGTGAGGTAGACCTGTTGTCCCAGAGCGAGGCAGACCTGGTGTCCGCCGCCGGCCCTGGAGCGAGGTAGACCTGTT
The DNA here is from genome assembly GCF_903797595.1 of Erithacus rubecula. Lineage (NCBI taxonomy): Eukaryota > Metazoa > Chordata > Aves > Passeriformes > Muscicapidae > Erithacus > Erithacus rubecula. Next base: position 11,540 of record NW_027636367.1, read on the forward strand.
GTCCCGGAGCCAGGTCGACCCGGTGTCCATCGCCCTCCCCGGAGCGAGGCAGACCCTTTGCCTCCGCGACCGGCCGCCTCGGCGACGCCAAAACCGGCGGGCCGCTGGACCCAGAGCCGGGTCGACCCCGTGTACACCGCCCTCCCCGGAGCGAGGCAGACCCGTTGCCCCCGCGACCGGCTGCATCGACTTGGCGGCGCCCTCCCCGGGGGCCCGCCGGCCCCGGAGCCGGGTCGACCCGGTGTCCGCCGCCCTCCCCGGAGCGAGGCAGACCCATTGCCCCTGCGACCGGCCGCCTCCACTCGGCGGCGCCCTCCCCGGCAGCCCGCCGGCCCCGGAGCCGGGTCGACCCGGTGTCCACTGCACTCCCCAGATCGAAGCAGACCCGTTGTCCCCGCGACCAGGCGACTCAGCAGCGCCCATTATGGCGGGCCACCGGCCCCGGAGCCGGGTAGACCCAGTGTCCACCGCCCTCCCCGCAGCGAGGCAGACCCGTTGCCCCCGAGAACAGCCGACTCGGCGGTGCCCACCCCGGCGGCCCGCCGGCCCGGGAGTTGGGTAGACCCGGTGTCCGCCACCCTCCCCGGAGCGAGGCAGACCCGTTGGCCCCGCGACCGGCCGCCTAGTAGGCGCCCTCCCCGGCGGCCCATCGACCCCAAAGCCGGGTAGACCCAATGTCTGCCGCCCTCCTTGGAGCAAGGTAGACTTGTTACCCCCGTGACCGGCCGCCTCGATTCGGCGGCGCCCTCCCCGATGGCCTGCGAGCCTAGGAGCCTTGTTGACCCGGTGTCCGCAGCCCTCCACGGATCGAGGCAGACACGTTGTCTCCGCGACCGGCCGACTCGGCGGCGCCCACACTGGCATGCTGCCGGACCCAAAGCCGGGTAGACCCGGTGTTTGCCGCAATAAGACTAAGTGCGAGGTAGACCTGATTTTTCGGAGCGAGGTAGACCTGGTGTCCGCCGCCGGCCCTAAAGAAAGGTAGACCTGTTTTCCTGGAGCCGGGTAAAACTGGTGTCGGCCGCCTGCCTCGGAGAGATGTAGACCTGTTGCTCCCGCGACCAGCCGACTCGGCGGCGCCCTCCCCGGCAGCACGCCGGCCTCGGAGCTGGGTCAACCTGGTGTTTAACGCACTCCCTGGAGAGAGGCAGACCCGTTGCCCACGTGACCGGCCGCCTCGACTCGGCGGCGCTCTTCCCAGCAGCTCGATGGCCTTGGAGCCAGGTCGACCCGGAGTCCACGGCCCTCCCTGGAGTGAGGAAGACTCATTGCCCACGCGACCAGCCGCCTCGACTCGGCGGTGCCCTCCCCGGCGGCTCACCGGACCCGGAGCCACGTCGACCCGGTGTCTGCCGCCCTCCCCAAAGCGAAGCAGACCCGTTTTCCCTGCAACCGGCCGCCTCGGGCCGCCGGCCCCGAAGCCGGGTAGACCCAGTGTTAGCCGCCGTCCCCGGAGCGAGGCAGACCTGTTGCCCCTGCGACCGGCCACCTTGACTCGGCGGCACCCTCCCCGGCAGCCTGCCAGCCCCGGAGCCGGGTCCACCCGGTGTCCGCCGCCCTCCACGGATCGAAGCAGACCCATAGTCCCCGCGACCAGGCGACGCGACGGCGCCCACCCTTGCATGCCGTTGGCCCCAGAGACGGTAGACCCGGTGCTTACTGCAATAAGACTAAGTGCGAAGTAGACCTGTTGTCCCGGAGCGAGGTAGACCTGTTGTCCCGGAGCCGGGTAAAGCTGGTGTCCACCGCCAGCCTCGGAACGAGGTAAACCCGTTGCCTCCGCGACCGGCCAACTCCGAGGCGCCCTCCCCGGCGGCACGCCGGCCCCAAAGCCGGGTCGACCCGGTGCCCGCTGCACTCCCCGGAGCGAGGCAGACCCGTTGCCCACGCGACCAGACGGGTCGACTCGGCAGCGTCCTCCCCAGCAGCTCGCAGGCCTCGGAGACAGGTTGACCCTGTGTCCGCCGTGCTCCCCGGAGCGAGGCAGACACGTTGTCCCCGCTACCGGCCACCTCGCGTCGGCGGTGCTCTCCCCGGCGGCACGCCGGTCGTGGAGACGGGTAGACCCGGTGTCCGCCACCATCCCCGCAAGAAGGCGGACCTGTTGCCCCCGCGACCGGCCGCCTCGACTCAGCGGCGCCCTCCCCGGCGGTCCACCGGTCCCAGAGACGGGTAGACCCGGTGTCCGCCGCCCTCCCCGGAGCAAGCAGACTCGTTGCCCTTGTGACCGGTCAATTCGACGGCGCCCTCCCCGGCGGTGCGCCGGCTCCAGAGCCGGGTAGACCCGGTGTCTGCCGCCCTCCCTATAGCGAGGTAGACCTATTGTCTTGGAGCGAGGTAGACCTGGTGTCCGCCGCCGGCCCTGGAGCGAAGTAAACCTGTTGTCCCTGAGCCGGCTAAAGCTGGTGTCCACCGCCGGCCTCAGAGCGAGGTAGACATGTTGCCCCCTGCGATCGGCCGACTCCGCGGCACCCTCCCCGGTGGCACGCCAGCCCCGAAGCCGGGTCGACCCAGTGTCCGCCACCCTCCCCAAAGCGAGGCAGACCCGTTGCCCCCGCGACCGGCCGCCTCGACTCGGTGGCAACCTCCCCGGCAGCCCATTGGCCCCAGAGCTGGGTCGACCCGGTGTCCGTCGCCCTCCCCGGAGCGAGGCAGACCCGTTGCACCGGCGACCAGCTGCATCAACTCGGCGGCGCCCTCCCCGGCGGCCCGCCGGCCCCGGATCAGAGTCGACCCGGTGTCCGCCGACCTCCCCGCAGCGAGGCAGACCCATTGCCCCCACGACCGACCGCCCTGGCGGCGCCCTCGCCAGCAGGCCGCCCGCCCCGGAGCCGGGAAGACTCGGTGTCCGCAGCTGGCCTCAGAGCGAAGTAGACCTGTTGCCCCCGCGAATGGCCGACTCCGCGGAGCCCTGCCCAGCGGCCCGCCGGCCCTGGAGCCGGGTCGACCCGCTGTCCGCCGCCCTCCCCGGAGCGAGGCAGATCCGTTGCCCCTGCGACCGGCCACCTCGACTCCGCGGCGACCTCCCCGGCGGCTCGCCGGCCTCGGAGCTGGGTCGACCTGGTGTCTGCCTCCCTCCCCGTAGTGAGACAGACCCGTTGCACCGGTGACCAGCCGCATCGACTCAGCGGCACCCTAATTGGCAGCCCGCCGGCCCCGAAGCCGCGTTGACCCGGTGTCCGCCGCCCTCCTCGGAGCGAGGCAGACCTGTTGCCTTTGCGACTGGCCGCTTCGACTCGGCAACGCCCTCCCCGGCAGCTCGCCGGCCTGGAAGCCGGGTCGACCTGCTGTCTTCCGCCTTCCCCGGAGCGAGGCAGACTTGTTGTCTCCGCGACCGGCCGCCAAAAAGGCGCCCTCCCTGGCGGCCCGCCAACCCCGGAGCTGGGTAGACCCGGTGTTAGCAGCCCTCCCCTGAGCGAGGCAGGCTTGTTGTTCCCGCAACCGGCCGTCTCAACTCGGCGGCGCCCTACACAGCGGCCCGCCAGACCCGGAGTTGGATCGACCCAGTGTCCGCCGCCCTCACCAGAGCGAGGCAGACCCGTGGTCCCCGCGGCTGCCCAACTCAGTGGCGCCAACCATGGCGGGCCGCCGGCCCCCGAGGCGGGTCGACCAGGTGTGGTCCACGCTCCCTGGAGCGAGGCAGACCTGTTGACCCCGCGACCAGCCGACTCGGCGGCGCCCACCCACGCATGCCGTTGGCCCCAGAGCCGGGTCGACTTGGTGTCCGCCTCAATAAGACTAAGTGCGAGCTAGACCTGTTGTCCTGGAGCGAGGTAGACCTGGCATCCGCCGCCGGCCTCGGAGCGAGGTAGACCTGTTGCCCACGCGACTGGCCGCCTCGAGTTGGTGGCACCATCCTCGGCTCACCGGCTCCGTAGTCGGGTCGACCCGGTGTCCGCCGCCCTCCCCGGAGCGAGGCAGACACATTGTCCCCACGAACGGCTGCCTCCACACGGTGGCACCCTCCACATCGGCACGCCGGCTCTGGAGCCGCGTCGACCCGAGGTCCGCCACCCTCCCCGGAGCGATGTAGACCTTTTGTCCCGGAGCAGGGTAGATCTGGTGTCCGCCACCTGCCCCGGAGCGAGGTAGACCCGTTGACCCCGCGACCAGCCGCCTCGACTCGGCGGCACCCTCTTCGGCGGCACATACGCGCTGGAGCCGGGTCGACCCGGTGTCCGCCGCCCTCCCCGTAGCAAGGCAGATCCTTTGCCCCCGCGATCGGATGCCTTGACTCTGCGGCACCATCCACAGCGGCAAGCCGGCTCCGGATCAGGGTCGACCCGAGATCCGCCGCCCTCCCCAAAGCGATGTAGACCTTTTGTCCTGGAGCAGGGTAGACCTGGTGTCTGCCGCCTGCCCCGGAGCGAGGTAGACCCGTTGACCCCGCGACTGGCCGCCTCGACTCGGCGGCGCCATCCCCGGCGGCACATAGGCGCCGGAGCCAGGTCGACCTGGTTTCCGCCGCCCTCCCCGTAGCGAGGCAGACCCTTTGCCCTCGCGACCGGCCGCCTCGACTCGGCGTCGCCACCCCCGGCGTCACGCCGGCCCCTGAGCCGAGTCGACCCAGTTTTTGACGCCCTCCCCGGAGTGAGGCAGACCCGTTGCCCCCGCGAACGGCCGCCTCGAATCAGCGGCACCCTCCACATCGGCACGCTGGCTCTGGAGCCGCGTCGACCCGAGGTCCGCCACCCTCCCCAGAGTGATGTAGACCTTTTGTCCCGGAGCAGGGTAGATCTGGTGTCCGCCACCTGCCCCGGAGCGAGGTAGACCCGTTGACCCCGCGACCAGCCACCTCGACTCGGCGGCGCCCTCCCCGGCGGCACATACGCGCTGGAGCCGGGTCGACCCGGTGTCCGCCGCCCTCCCCGTAGCGAGGCAGACCCTTTGCCCCCGCGAACGGCCGCCTAGAATCGACTGCACCCTCCACAGCGGCACGCCGGCTCCGGTGCCGGGTCGACCCGAGGTCCGCCGCCCTCCCCGGAGCGAGGCAGACCCGTTGCCCTGTGATTGGCCGTCTCAACTCGGCGACGCCCTCCCTGGCGGTACGCCCGCCCTGGAGTTGGGTCGACCCGGTGTCCGCCGCCCTGCCCGTTGCGAGGTAGACCCGTTGTTCCCGCGACCGGACGGGTCGATTCAGCGGCGCCCTCCCCGGCAGACCTCTGGCCCCGGAGCCGTGTCGACCCGGTGTCCGCCGCCCTCCCAGGAGCGAGGCAGACCCGTTGCCCTTGTGACCGGCCGACTCGGCGGTGCCCTCCCCGGCGGTGCGCCGCCTCCAGAGCCGGGTAGACCCGGTGTCCGCCGCCCTCCCCGGAGCGAGGCAGAATCGTTGCCCTCGCGACCGTCTGCCAAGGGGGCGCCCTCCCCGTCGGCCTGCCCACTCTGGAGCCGGGTCAACCTCGTGTCCGCCGCCCTCCCTGGATCCAAGCAGACTCGTTGTCCCCGCGACCAGGCAACACGGCGGCGCCCACCCTTGCATGCCATTGGCCCCAGAGCTGGGTAGACCCGGTATTTGCCGCAATAAGACTAAGCGCAAGGTAGACCTGTTGTCCCGGAGCCAGGTAAAGCTGGTGTCCGCCGCCGGCCTCGGAGCGAGGTAGACCTGTTGTCCCCGCGACCGGCCGACTCCGCGACGCCCTCTTTGGCGGCATGCCGGCCCTGAAGCTGGGTCGACCCGGTGTCCGCCGCCCTCCCCAAAGCGAGGCAGACTCGTTGCCCCCGCGACCGGCCGGGTTGAGTCGGCGGCGCACTCCCCGGCAGCTCGCCAGCCCCGGAGCCGGGTCCACCTGGTGTCCACCGCCCTCCCCGGAGCGAGGCAGAGCCGTTGTCCCCGCGACCGACCGCCTAGGGAGCGCCCTCCCCGGCGGGGCCTTCCGACTCTGGAGCCGGGTCGATCCAGTGTTTGCCGCAATAAGACTAAGTGCGAGGTAGACCTGTTGTCCCGGAGCGAGGTAGACCTGTTGTCCCCACGACCAGCCGCCTCGACTCGGCGGCGCCCTCCCCGGCGGCACATACGCGCTGGAGCCGGGTCGACCCGGTGTCCACTGCGCTCCCCGGAGCGAGGCAGACCCGTTGTCCCCGCAACCGGCCGACTCGGTGGCGCCCACTCTGGCGGGCCGCCGTCTCCAGAGCCGGGTCGACCCTGTGTCCGCCGCAATAAGACTAAGTGCGAGGTAGACCTGTTGTCCCGGAGCGAGGTAGACCTGGTGTCCGCCGCTGGCCCCGGAGCACGCAGACCTCTTGTCCCCGCAGCCGGCCGCCTTGTCTCGGCGGCGCCCTACCCAGCAGCCCACTGGGTTGACCCGGTGGCCGCCAGCCTCGGAGCGAGGCAGACCTGTTGTCCCCGCGACCGGCCACCTCACCTCGGCGGCGCCCTCCCCGGCAGCCCACCAGCCTTGGAGCCGGGTCGACCCAGTGTCCGCCGCAATATGACTAATTGCGAGGTAGACCTGTTGTCCCAGAGCCGGGTAAAGCTGGTGTCCGCCGCCGGCATCGGAGCGAGGTAGACCTGTTGCCTTCGAACCGGCCGATTCTGCGGCGCCCTCCTCGGCGGCACGCCGGCACAGGAACCGGGTTGACCCGGTGTCCGCCGCACTCCCCGGATCGAGGCAGACTTGTTGCCCCCGTGACTGGCCGCCTCAACTCGGCAGCGCTTTCCCCGGCGGCCCGCTGGCCCCGGAGCCGGGTCAACCCAGTGTCCGCCACCCTCCCCGGAGCGAGGTAGACCTGTTGTCCCGGAGCCAGGTAGACCTGGTGTCCGCCGCTGACCCCGGAGTGAGGCAGACCCGTTGCCCCCGCGACCGGCCACCTTGACTCGGCGCCGCCCTTCCCGGCGGCACATCCGCCCCTAAGCCGGGTCGACCCGGTGTCCGCCGCCCTCCCCGGAACGAAGCAGACGCGTTGTGCCCGCGACTGGACGACTCGGCGGAGCCCACCCTGCCATGCCGCCGGCCCCAAAGCCGGGTCGAGCTGGTGTCCGCTGCCCTCTTCAGAGCGAGGCAGACCCCGTTGCCCATGTGACCGGACGCTTCGACTCGGCGGCGCCCATCCTGGCATGCCACCGGCCCCAGAGTCGGGTCGACCCGGTGCCCACCGCCATCCCCGTAGGGAGGCAGACCCATTGCACCGTGACCGGCCGCCTCGACTCGACGGCGCCCTCCCCGGCGGCCCGGAGCCTTGGAGCCGGAGAGTCCCGGTGTCCGCCACCCTCCCCAGAGTGAGGCAGACCCCTTGTCCCCACGACCGGCCGCCTCGCCTCGGTGGCGCCCTTCCCGGTAGCCCGCCGGCCCCGGAGCCCGGTCGACCCGGTGTCCGCCGCCCTCCCCGGAGCGAAGCAGACGTGTTGTCCCCGCGACTGGACGACTCGGCAGAGCCCACCCTGCCATGCCGCAGGCCCCAGAGCCGGGTCAACCTGGTGTCCGCTGCAATAAGACTAAGTGCGAGGTAGACCTGTTGTAACGGAGCAAGGTTGACCGGGTGTCCGCCACCGACCCCGGTGAAAGGTAGACCTGTTGTCCCGGAGCCGGGTCGACCAGGTGGCCTACCGCACTCCCCGGAGCGAGGCAGACCTTTTGCCCCCTGCGACCGGCAACCTAGACTCGCCAGAGCCCTCCCCAGCATCACGCCAGCTCCGCAGCCGGGTCGACCCGGTTTTTGCCGCCATCCCCGGAGCGAGGCAGACCTGTTGTCCTGGACCCATGTAGACCTGTTGTCCGCTGCCGGCCCTGGAGCGTGGTAGATCCGTTCCCCCGCGACGGCCCGCCCCGACTCTGCGGCGCCCTCCCCAGCGGCACGCACGCCCCGGAGCTGGGCCGACCCGGTGTCCGCCGCTTTCCCTGTAACGAGGCAGACCCGTCAACCAAGCGACCGGCCGCCTCGACTCGGCGGCGCCATCCCCGGCGGCACGCCGGTCACGGAGCTGAGTCGACCCAGTGTCCGCCGCCCTCCCCGGAGCGAGGTAGACCCGTTGTCCCGGAGCCGGGTAGACCTGATGTCCACTGCCGCCCCGGAGCGAGGTAAACCCGTTGCCCCGCGACCGGCTGCCTCAACTCGGCGACGTCCTCCCTGGCGGCACGCCCGCCCTGGAGCTGGGTCGACCCGGTGCCCGCCGCCCTCCCCGTTGCGAGGCAGACCCGTTGCCCCCGTGACCGGCCGCCTCGACTAGGCGGTGCCCTCCCCGGCGTCACGCCGGCTCCGGAACCGGGTCGACCCTAGGTCCGCCGCCCTACCCGGAGCGATGTAGACCTGTTGACCCGAAGCAGGGTAGGCCTGATGTCCGCCGCCGCCCCGGAGCGAGGTAAACCCGTTGCCCCGCGACCGGCTGCCTCAACTCAGCGGCTTCCTCCCTGGCGGCACGCCCGCCCCGAAGCCGGGTCGACCCGGTGTCTGCTGCCCTCCCCTGTAGCGAGGCAGAACTTTCGCCCCTCGCAACCGGCCACCTAGACTCGGCGGCGCAGTCCCCGGCATCACGCCGGTCCCAGAGCCAGGTCGACCCGGTGTCCGCTGCCCTCCTTGTAGCGAGGCGGACCCGTCACCCAAGCGACCGGCCGCCTCGACTCTGCGGTGCCCCCCCCGACGGCACGCCAGCCCCGAAGCCGGGCCGACTTGATGTCCGCCACCCTCCCCGGAGCAAGGAAGACCCGTTGCCCCTCGCAAACGGCTGCCTCGACTCGGCGGCATCCTCCACAGCGGCACGCCGGACCCAGGGCCGGGTCAACCCAGTGTCCGCCGCTTTCCCCGGAGCGAGGCAGACCTGTTGTCCCAAAGCAGGGTAGACCTGATGTCCACCGCCGGCCCCGGATCGAGGTAGACCCATTGTCCCCGCGACCGGCCGCCTCGACTCGTCGGCGAACTCTCTGGCGGCATATCCGCCACAGAGCCGGGTCGACCCGGTGTCCGCCGCCCTCCCCGTAGCGAGGCAGACTTTTCGCGCCCCGCGACCGGCCGCCTAGACTCGGCGGCGCCATCCCCGGCGGCACGCCGGCCCTGGACCCGGGTCGACCCGGTGTCCGCCGCCCTCCCCGTAGCGAGGCAGACTTTTCGCCCCCCGCTACCGGTCGCCTCAACTCGGCGGAGCCCTTCCTGGCGGCACGCCTGCCCTGGAGCCGGGTCGACCTGGTGTCCACCACCCTCCTCGTTGCGAGGCTGACCCGTTGCCCCCGCGACCGGCCGCCTCGACTCGGCGGTGCAATCCCCGGCGTCATGCCGGCTCTGGAGCCGGTTCGACCCTAGGTCCGCCACCCTCCCCGGAGCGATGTAGACCTGTTGTCCCGGAGCAGGGTAGACCCGGTGTCCGCCGCCTGCCCCAGAGCGAGGTAGACCCGTTGTCCCGTAGCCGGGTATACCTGATGTCTGCTGCCGCCCCGGAGCGAGGAAAACTCGTTGCCCCGCAACTGGCCGCCTCAACACGGCGGCGTTCTCCCTGGCGTCACGCCCGCCCTGGAGCCGGGTCGACCCGGTGTCCGCCGCCCTCCCCGTTGCGAGGCTGAACCGTCGTTCCCGTGACCGGCTGCCTCGACTCGGCAGCGCAACCCCCGGCGTCTTGCCGGCTCTGGAGCCGGATCAACCCGAGGTCCGCCGCCCTCCCCGGAGCGATGTAGACCTGTTGTCCCGGAGCCGGGTAGACCTGGTATCCGCCGCCGGCCCTGGAGCGAGGTAGACCCATTGCCCCCGCCACTGGCCACCTCGACTCTGTGTCGCCCTCCCCGGTGGCACGCCCGCCCCGGAGCCGGGTCGACCCGGTGTCCGCCTTCCTCCCCGTAGCAAGGCAGACCTTTTGCACCCCGCGCTTGGCCGCCTAGACTCGGCGGCGCCCTCCCCGGCGTCATGCCGGCCACGGAGCCGGGTCGACCCAGTGTTTGCCGCCCTTCCCAAAGCGAGGCAGAACCATTGCCCCCGCAACCGGCCGCCTCGACTCGGCGGCGCCTTCCCCGGAGGCACGCCGGCCTCGGAGCCGGGTCGACCCGGTGTCCGCCGCCCTCACAAGAGCGAGGCAGACCTGTGGTCTCCGCGACCGGCCGACTCGGTGGCGCCCACTCTGGCGGGACGCCGGCCCCAGAGCCGAGTCTAATTGGTGTCTGCCGCAATAAGACTAAGTGCGAGGTAGACCTGTTGTCCCGGAGCAAGGTTGACCTGGTGTCCGCCGCCGGCCCCGGTGAAAGGTAGACCTGTTGTCCCGGAGCCGGGTCGACCAGGTGGCCCACCGCCCTCCCCGGAGCGAGGCAGACCTTTTGCCCCCCGGCCGCCTAGACTCACTGGAGCCCTCCCCAGCATCAAGCCAGCTCCGCAGCCGGGTCGACCCGGTTTTTGCCGCCATCCCCGGAGCGAGGCAGACCCGTTGCCCCTGCGACCGGCCACCTCGACTCGGAGGCACCATCCCCGGCGGCACGCCGGCCCCGGTGCCGGGCCGACCTGGTTTCCGCCGCCCTCCCCGGAGCGAGGTAGACCTGTTGTCCTAGACCCATGTAGACCTGTTGTCCGCTGCCGGCCCTGGAGCGAGGTAGATCCGTTCCCCCGCGACCGCCCGTCCTGACTCTGCGGCGCCCTCCCCGGCGGCACGCACGCCCTGGAGTTGGGCCGACCCGGTGTCCACCGCTTTCCTTGTAGCGAGGAAGACCCGTCGCCCAAGCGACCGGCCGCCTCGACTCTGCGGCACCCTCCACATCGGCACGCCAGCCCCGGAGCCGGGCCGACTTGATGTCTGCCACCCTCCCCGGAGTGAGGAAGACCCGTTGCCCCTCGCGAACGGCCGCCTCGACTCGGCGGCATCCTCCACATCGGCACGCCGGACCCAGGGCCGGGTAAACCCAGTGTCCGCCGCTTTCCCCGGAGCGAGGCAGACCTGTTGTCCCGGAGCTGGGACGATCTGATGTCCGCCGCCGCCCCGGAGCGGGGTAAACCCGTTGCCCCGCGACCGGCCGCCTCAACTCGGCGATGCCCTACCTGGCGGCACACCCGCCCTAAAGCCAGGTCAACCCGGTGTTCTCCGCCCTCCCTCTTGCGAGGCTGACCCGTTGCCTTCGCGTCCGGCCGCCTCGACTCGTCGGCGAACTTTCCGGCGGCACATCCGCCACAGAGCCGGGTCGACCCGGTGTCCGCCGCCCTCCCCGTAGCGAGGCAGACTTTTCGCCCCCCGCGACCGGCAGCCTAGACTCGGTGGCGCCATCCCCGGTGGCACGCCGGCCCTGGAGCCGGGTCGACCTGGTGTCCGCCTTCCTCCCCAGAGTGAGGTAGACCTGTCTTCCCGGCGCCGGGTAGACCTGGTGTTCGGCGCCGGCCCTGGAGCGAGGTAGACCCGTTGCCCCCGTGACCGGCCGCCTCGACTCGGCGGTGCCGTCCCTGGCGGCACGCCCGCCCTGGATCCAGGTCGACCCAGTGTCCGCCGCCCTCCCCAGAGCGAGGTAGACCTGCTGTCCCGGAGCCAGGTAGACCTGTTGTCCGCCACCCACTTTGGAGCGAGGAAGACCTGTTGCCCCCCGCGAACGGCTGCCTCCACACGGTGGCACCCTCCACATCGGCACGCCGGCTCCGGAGCAGGGTCGACACGAGGTCCGCCGCCCTCCCCAAAGCGATGTAGACCTTTTGTCCTGGAGCAGGGTAGACCTGGTGTCCGCCGCCTGCCCCGGAGCGAGGTAGACCCGTTGACCCCGCGACTGGCCACCTCGACTCGGCGGCGCCATCCTCGGCGGCACATAGGCGCCAGAGCCGGGTCGACCCGGTTTCCGCCGCCCTCCCCGTAGCGAGGCAGACCCTTTGCCCTCGCGACCGGCCGCCTCGACTCGGCGTCGCCACCCCTGGCGTCACGCCGGCCCCTGAGCCGAGTCGACCCAGTTTTTGACGCCCTCCCCGGAGTGAGGCAGACCCGTTGCCCCCGCGAACGGCCGCCTCGAATCGGCGGCACCCTCCACATCGGCACGCCGGCTCTGGAGCCGCGTCGACCCGAGGTCCGCCACCCTCCCCGGAGCGATGTAGACCTTTTGTCCCGGAGCAGGGTAGATCTGGTGTCCGCCACCTGCCCCGGAGCGAGGTAGACCCGTTGACCCCGCGACCAGCCGCCTCGACTCGGCGGCGCCCTCCCCGGCGGCACATACGCGCTGGAGCCGGGTCGACCCGGTGTCCGCCGCCCTCCCCGTAGCGAGGCAGACCCTTTGCCCCCGCGAACGGCCGCCTAGAATCGACTGCACCCTCCACAGCGGCACGCCGGCTCCGGTGCCGGGTCGACCCGAGGTCCGCCGCCCTCCCCGGAGCGAGGCAGACCCGTTGCCCTGTGATTGGCCGTCTCAACTCGGCGACGCCCTCCCTGGCGGTATGCCCGCCCTGGAGTTGGGTCGACCCGGTGTCCGCCGCCCTGCCCGTTGCGAGGTAGACCCGTTGTTCCCGCGACCGGACGGGTCGATTCAGCGGCGCCCTCCCCGGCAGACCTCTGGCCCCGGAGCTGTGTCGACCCGGTGTCCGCCGCCCTCCCAGGAGCGAGGCAGACCCGTTGCCCTTGTGACCGGCCGACTCGGTGGTGCCCTCCCCGGCGGTGCGCCGCCTCCAGAGCCGGGTAGACCCGGTGTCCGCCGCCCTCCCCGGAGCGAGGCAGAATCGTTGCCCTCGCGACCGTCTGCCAAGGGGGCGCCCTCCCCGTCGGCCTGCCCACTCTGGAGCCGGGTCAACCTCGTGTCCGCCGCCCTCCCTGGATCCAAGCAGACTCGTTGTCCCCGCGACCAGGCAACACGGCGGCGCCCACCCTTGCATGCCATTGGCCCCAGAGCTGGGTAGACCCGGTATTTGCCGCAATAAGACTAAGCGCAAGGTAGACCTGTTGTCCCGGAGCCAGGTAAAGCTGGTGTCCGCCGCCGGCCTCGGAGCGAGGTAGACCTGTTGTCCCCGCGACCGGCCGACTCCGCGACGCCCTCTTTGGCGGCATGCCGGCCCTGAAGCCGGGTCGACCCGGTGTCCGCCGCCCTCCCCAAAGCGAGGCAGACTCGTTGCCCCCGCGACGGGCCGGGTTGAGTCGGCGGCGCACTCCCCGGCAGCTCGCCAGCCCCGGAGCCGGGTCCACCTGGTGTCCACCGCCCTCCCCGGAGCGAGGCAGAGCCGTTGTCCCCGCGACCGACCGCCTAGGGAGCGCCCTCCCCGGCGGGGCCTTCCGACTCTGGAGCTAGGTCGATCCAGTGTTTGCCGCAATAAGACTAAGTGCGAGGTAGACCTGTTGTCCCGGAGCGAGGTAGACCTGTTGTCCCCGGGACCAGCCGCCTCGATTCGGCGGCGCCCTCCTCGGCGGCACATACGCGCTGGAGCCGGGTCGACCCGGTGTCCGCCGCCCTCCCTGTAGCGAGGCAGACCTTTCGCACCCTGCGCTTGGCCTTCTAGACTCTGCGGCGCCCTCCCCGGCGCCATATCCGCCCCGGAGCTGGGTCGACTCGGTGTCCGCCCCCCTCCCTGGAGTGAGGCAGACCTTTTGCCCCCCGCGACCGGCCACCTAGACTCGCTGGAGCCCTCCCCAGCATCACGCCGGCTCCGCAGCCGGGTCTACCCGGTTTTTGCCGCCATCCCCGGAGCGAGGCAGACCCGTTGCCCCTGCGACCGGCCGCCTCGACTCGGCGGCACCATCCCCGGCGGCACGCCGGCCCCGGAGCCGGGCCGACCCGGTGTCCGCCGCCCTCCCCGGAGCGAAATAGACCTGTTGTCCTGGACCCATGTAGACCTGTTGTCCGCTGCCGGCCCTGGAGCGAGGTAGATCCGTTCCCCTGCGACCGGCCGCCTCGACTCGGCAGCGCCCTCCCCGGTGGCACATACGCGCCGGAGCCGGGTCGACCCGATGTCCGCCGCCCTGCCTGTTGCGAGGCAGACACGTTGCCTCCGCGACCGGCTGCCTTGACTCTACGGCTCCATCCCTGGTGGAACGCTGGCCCCAGAGCCGTGTCGACCCGGTGTCTGCCTTCTTCCCCAGAGCGAGGAAGACCCATTTCTCCCGCGAACGGCCGCCTCAAATCGGCGGCACCCTCCACAGTGGCACGCCAGCTCCGGAGCAGGGTCGACCCGACGTCTGCCGCCCTCCCCAAAGCGATGTAGACCTTTTGTCCTGGAGCAGGTTAGACCTGGTGTCCGCCCCCTGCCCCGGAGCGAGGCAGACCCGTTGCCCCCGCGACCAGTCGGGTCGACTCGGCGGCGCACTCCCCGGCAGCTCGCCGGCCCCGGAGCCGAGTCGACCCGTTGTCCGCCGCCCTCCCCGAAGCGAGGCAGACCCCTTGTTCCCGCGACCAGGCGACTCATCGGCGCCCACCCTGGCATGCCGTTGGGCCCAGAGCCGGGTAGACCTGGTGTTTGCCGCAAAAAGACTAAGTGCGAGGTAGAGCTGTTGTGCCGTAGCGAGGTAGACCTGGTGTCCGCCGCTGGCTTTGGAGCGATTTAGGTCTGTTGTCTCGGAGCCGGGTAAAGCTGGTGTCCGCTGCTGGCCTCAGAGCGAGGACGACCTTATGCATGTGAGACCCACCGACTGCGCGGCGCCCTCCCAGGCGGCACGCCGGCCCAGGAGCTTAGTCGACCCAGTGTCCGCCGCACTCCTCGGAGTGAGGCAGACCCGTTGTCCCCGCGACCGGCCGCCTCGAATCGGCGGCGCCCTCCCCGGCAGCACATCCGGCCCCGAAGCCGGGTCGACCCGGTGTCCGCCGCCCTCCCCGGAACGAAGCAGACGCGTTGTCCCCGCGACTGGACGACTCGGCGGAGCCCACCCTGCCATGCCGCCGGCCCCAAAGCCGGGTCGACCCGGTGTCCGCTGCCCTCTTCAGAGCGAGGCAGACCCCGTTGCCCATGTGACCGGACGCTTCGACTCGGCGGCGCCCATCCTGGCATGCCACCGGCCCCAGAGCCGGGTCGACCCGGTGCCCACCGCCATCCCCGTAGGGAGGCAGACCCATTGCACCGTGACCGGCCGCCTCGACTCGACGGCGCCCTCCCCGGCAACCCGGAGCCTTGGAGCCGGGGAGTCCCGGTGTCCGCCACCCTCCCCAGAGTGAGGCAGACCCCTTGTCCCCACGACCGGCCGCCTCGAATCGGCGGCGCCCTTCCCGGCAGCCCACCGGCCCCGAAGCCGAGTCGACCCGGTGTCCGCCACCCTCCCCGGAGCGAAGCAGACGTGTTGTCCCCGCGACTGGACGACTCGTCGGAGCCCACCCTGCCATGCCGCAGGCCCCAGAGCCGGGTCAACCTGGTGTCCGCTGCAATAAGACTAAGTGCGAGGTAGACCTGTTGTAACGGAGCAAGGTTGACCGGGTGTCCGCCACCGACCCCGGTGAAAGGTAGACCTGTTGTCCCGGAGCCAGGTAGACCTGGTGTCCGTTGCCGGCCCTGGAGCGAGGTAGAACCGTTGGCCCGCGAACGGCCACCTCAACTCGGCGGCGCCCTCCCCAGCAGCACGCCCGCCTTGGAGCCGGGCCGACCCGGTTTTTGCCGCTCTACCTGTAGCGAGGCAGAACTTTCGCCCCCTGCGACTGGCCACCTCGACTCGGCGGCGCCCTCCGCGGCGGCATGTCTACCCCGGAACCGCGTCGACTCGGTGTTTGCATCCCTCCCTGGAGTGAGGCAGACACTTTGCCCCGCGACCGGCCGCCTTGACTCGGCGGCGCCATCCCTGGCGGCACGCCGTCCCTGGAGCCGGGTCGACCCGGTGTCCACCGCCCTCCCTGGAGCGAGGTAGACCTGTTTTCCCAGAGCCGGGTTGACCTGGTGTCTGCCACCGGCCCTGTAGAGGTAGAACCTTTGCCACCGCGACCTGCTGCCTCGATTCTGTGGCGCCCTCCCCAGCGGCACGCACGCCCGGGAGCCGGGCCGACCCGGTGTCCGCCACCCTCCCTGTAGCGAGGCAGACCCGTCGCCCCCGCGACTGGTCGCCTTGACTTTGCGGTGCCCTCCCAGACGGCACGCCAGCCCCGGAGCCCGGCCGACTCAAGGTCCGCAACCCTCCCCGGAGCGAAGAAGACCCGTTGCCCCACGCGAACGTCCGCTTTGACTCGCTGGCACCCTCCACAGCGGCACGCCGTCCTTAGGGCCGGGTCGACTCGGTGTCCGCCGCCCTCCGCCGAGTGAGGCAGACCCGTTGTGCCGGAGTCAGGTAGACCTGATGTCCGCTGCCGCCCCAGAGCGAGGTAGACCCGTTGCCCCCGCAACCGGGTGCCTCGACTCTGCGGCGCCATCCCCGGCGGCA
>NW_027636366.1:0-27653 GCF_903797595.1 Erithacus rubecula
TCTTACTGTCACTTGTTCCCCTGTTACCTTGTCCCCTGTCACCCTGTCTCTGGTCATCCACTGTAACCCACTGTCTCCTCTGCTGGGCAGGAGGGATGGTGGCACTCCCAGATGGGTGACCAGGTGGATCTGCACTCGCCTGCCATGGGAGCAGTTGTCAAATGTGACCTGGGGACACTGGATGGCACTGTCATTGGTATGTCACTGTCACCATCATTGCCACCATCACTGTCACTGTCATTAGCACTCTCACTGCCACCATCACTGTCACTGTCACTGTCACTGTCACTGCCATCATCACAGTCACTGTCCAAGCACTCACTGGCTGCCCCCCAGGGAATGCAGGGGTACCAGGGAACAGCCAAGGGACAGAGGGACAGATAAGGGACTGAAGGATACTCAAGAGGAACACAAGGGGGACATGAATTGGACACCAGGAGAGACATGAAGTACACAAAAGGGACAGGAGAGGATACAAAAAAGGATACTCAGGGGACACTGGGGACACTTTGGGACATTTAGGGACACTCAGGACACTCACAGTATCAGTGAAGGTGTAGCAGTCGGGGATTTTGTGGTTCAGCAGCATTTTGATGTTGATGGCCTTGAGCTGGGAACATCACAATGACATTGATCAGTCTGAGGGGACAAAAAACACTGCAAGAGGCCTCAAAATCACCAAACGAAAGGAAAAAAATCCACCTCAAAATCCCAAAGAAACCAATGAAAAAGGGAAAACTCTGCCCCAAAAAATCCCCCAAAAAAACAACAGGAAAGGGAACAAATCTGCTCCAAAAAGCCCCAAAAACCTCGTGAGTTCCTGAAGTCCCAAAGAAACACTTGGAAAAGGAAAAATTCAACCCCAAAATCCCCCAAGAATTAGAATTCCACCCCAAAATCCTAAAAAAACAAGGTGAAAAGGAAAATTTCCACACCAAAATCTCAAAAGTCCAACGGGAATGGAAAATTTCACTTGAAATCCCTAAAAGCCCCAGGAGTTCCCAAAATCCCCCAAAAAACCCTAGAAAAGGAAAAATACTGCCACCAAAATCTCCAAAAAAACAAAAGGAAAGGGAAAACTGGGCCACAAAATCCCCCTAAAAATCCTGCGAAAGGGTAAAGGGAATCCTAGGAAAGGGAAAATTCCACTCCAAAATCCCACACAAGAATTTGGAAATAGGACTGCAAATCTCACACTGGGATTTTAGGAATGGGAAATGTCCCTGGGTGGGATTTTTGGAGGGTTTGGGGATTACCTGTGGAAGCCACCTGGGACAGTGCTTGGCATCATGGCACAGCAGCTGGACACCGGGTGGGGATTGGGACTGGACAATGGACACTGGGACTGAGGCTGGGCACTGGGAGTGGACACTGGCACTGGGATTGGAGCTGGACACCAAACCAGGATGAAGATAAAGCCCCTTGCCTGGTACTGGGAGCTATTGGAGGGGTACTGGGGGTGCTGACTGCTCCCCCCTAGAACAGGACGAGGAACCCCCGGATTGGGGCGGGGAGCTCCGAAAATGAGACCTCCCCCTCCCCGAGCTCCCAGTCAGCAAGATCAGGTGCGACAGCCCTGACCCTGTCCCTATCTCAGTCCCCGTCCCCATTCTCGGTCCCTGTCCCCATCCCCGGCCCGTATTCCCAGCCCCTGTCCCTATTCCCGTCCCTCTCCCCTCTCACCAGACGCCGCCGCCATCGCTCCGGACCTCAGCGGCCCTCACGTGACAGGGAAACATCGCGTTCCTCTCGCGCACCAATCATAGCGCGCGCCCGCTCCTAGATTTGCATAACCACGCCCTCGAGCTTGGTCCCGCCCACCACCGGCTGCAGCCGGATCTGGGCTCTGTTTCCTCCCAGTGAGAGCCGAACTGGGAGGAAAAGCACTCCCAGTTGCTTCCAGGTGCTCCCAGGATCGCTCCCAGAGCTCCCAGTATCGGTCCCAGCGCCGCGCGGGGCGCAGCCACTTGGGAACCCCTCAGGGCACAGCGCGGCTGCTTTTGGGTGTCGGCACCTGCTCGGGCTTCAAATACAACTGCTGCCTTGTCTCCCACCTGCGTATCCACACTGGGGAGAGGCCCTGTGAGTGCCCCGAGTGTGGCAAGTGCTTCAGGACCAGCTCTGATCTGATTGTCCACCAAAGGAGCCACACGGCTGAACAGCCCTACGAGTGTGATAAATGCAGCAAGAGGTTTCCAACCAGCTCCAGTCTCCTCCAGCACCAGCGCATTCACATAGAGGAGAAGCCCTTCTGTTGTCCCGAATGTGGGAAGGGCTTCAGGTACAAGTCCAACCTCGTCACCCACCGGCGCATCCACACCAGGGAGAGGCCTTATGAGTGTTCTGAGTGTGGGAAGAGCTTCTCACAGAGCTCGCACTTGACCACGCACCAACGGAGGTACCACTAAGGGAAGCCCTGTGAGTGCCTTGAATGTGGGAAGAGCTTCATGTGCCGCTCCAGCTCCGTTCTCCGTTACAGGATCCGTGCTGGATGATCCCAGTGTCTCCCAGTGGGCAGAGCCCCAGTGATCTGTGTTGGGAAGACACCTGGCTGAGGGGGCTCCACATTCTCCTGGCTTCCCTTGGGTACCTGGATACATCCACAGACCAACATCACAAATCCATTGTGGAGAGCACATTTGTCGACTTCTGACCCCAGAAAAATATCATTTGTTGCATCTTCTGGTGGCATCAAGCAACACTGGGTGGCCTTGGAGGTCTTCTCCAATAAAAAACCATCGTTTTAATCCTCTCTGGCCAATGCACATCTTCCACATCCAAATGGGAACAGACTAGGGCAAATCCCATGATTTTGGAGACAGTGAAACGGTTCTTCCCACCCACCCAAGCATGTGGATGCTCTGCCAGCAGGGACACGTAAATCTTTTTGTTTTGGCCTTGAAACAAAAAGGTTTCTGTTCATCCCTTTAAAGTCCTGAAATTAGAGTAAAAATAGAGACGTTGAAGTAATGCATGGATGGGGAGGTGTGGTAGACAATGACACAGGTGAGGTCATGGATGGGGACATGAGGGGACACAGCCTTTCATGGGGACATAGACATGGATGGAGACACAGGCCTAGCTGTGGACATAAGGGGACATGGACATGGGTGGGGACATGAACTGCAACAGCATCAATGCCACAACCTGTGCCACCACAGTGTCACCAGCACCTCATCTCAGCCATGGCTAAGATGGTTGCCCAATGCACCACATCCCCACTGTCACTACTGCAATATCCCAGCCAAATGTCACCACCCACCAGGGTGGGAGGGTTGTTGACAAGTTGTTGTCAGGGCTTGTTCAGCTGGTGAAAAGCAGTGTGGAAGCAAGTGACAGCCACCAGGGTGTCCCAGGGCCACCACGTTCAGGGGACCCCTGGGGGACAGGGCAAGGATCAGTGCCACACGAGGTGTCACTAGAGGTGTCCTAGTGGCAGTGTCCCCACAGGTGTGGCGACATTGTCCCCTGCTGTGTGTCCTGGTAGCATTGTGTCCCCTCCCCTCTGTCCCCATCCTCCACCATGGTTCCCTGTCACCCCTCTGTGTGTCTCAGTCCCCTTCCATGTGCCCCTGTCTCTCGTCCTGTGTTCCTGTCACCCACCCCCAGCGTGGCCTAAGTACCTGAGGTCCCAGGCCCGTGTCCTTCAGATAAAAACTTAAGTCTCACTAACAAAAAGGAGCAGAAACAAGTAATCCAGGCTAAAAAGCTCCACCATACAACCAACTAGCAGCACAAGAAACACGCTGTGCTCTTGTCACTGACAGTTTCTGTCTCATGGTTGAGATGAACCACAAGTGGAAAGTGGCCACAGGGAGCCCCACACGACGAGTCACACAAGCTACTGAAGGAGAAGGTGAATCAAGTACACATGTAAGTGTAACCTAAGTAAGACGTGCTAAAATCAAGCAAGCCAAGCCGATAAAGCCTCTCTAATATGGGGGGCAGTATTCCAAATATAAGTATAAGGAAGCCCAGCAAATTTACTACATCACACTGCCTCAAACCCCCTAAGGCAAGTGCTACGTGAGCACAATTGTACAAGCCACCACTAGATCATTAGAAACCTACCCTGTACCTCACACTACTACTCAAAACACCGTCTGAAGCCCAAAAAAGCAAGTCCTATAAAGACACAGCACCCCTGAGATAATCGTCAGACAACAGGACCCATTTCAAGAACAGCCTTAGAAACACCTCAGCCAAAAACCAGGATATTGAATAAATAGATCATATCCCTTGTCACACACCAGCTGCCAGGAAAGTTGAACTGTACAACAGACTGCTTAAAATCACCCTAAAGGCACTTGGCAGGGAAACATCCAAAAATTGAGAAATTAACTTAACAAAAGCCACCTAAATAGCCAACACCTGAGAGTCCATCACTCAAGCAAGTCCTGCCCAGTCTGAAGCCTTGCACACAGTGGATGGGGAAAAAGTAGCTCTATTAAACAAAAAAAGGTATTTTAAGACTGTTTAGATTAGGCCCACCTCAAGCAAAGGCAAACAAATCCGTACAATTGGTTTTGCTCAAAAACCTAGTTACACTTAGTAGGTAATGAAGAAAGATGAAGAAACCCATTGAGTACCACAGAAAAACCTAATCTTAAGTGAGAACTGTGTGTAAAGTTTCACTGTGAATAAAAATACAGAACAAAGTTGAAAGAAGATATTAATTAAGGTAGGATGGAGATGGTAATAGAATAAGGAGTAGATCATGTCTTAAGTTGCAATGCAAGATGCAAGCAGAAGTATACATTCTATCAGCATCTGCTGAAACCAGGTGGAGCAGGGCTCCTTATCTCTTCCATGACCCATCCCTCACAACTCCTCCCCACATGGAGTTATACCTTACGGCAGATGCCCCAGCCAAGGAGAAAAGCCAAGCATTTCCTACCTAAATAAAATCTGAAATTTGAAACATCAGAGCAACCTTTCCCACTAAATTCCCAGAAGACCAGGCCACTAGATGTTAAAAAAGTAACTACACCCTTCTCCAAAATAATTGCTTCAACAAAACCACATCTGTCCCTCCAAGAATACTATAGGTACCATTATTCAGACTGTAACCAACACTCTGAGCAACAGGGTTACAGGCTGCATTCTGACCTTGCCAGTGTCTTGGTCTTTCTATTACTATGTTTTTATTTTCATTTTCCCAGTGAAAAACTGGTGTTCTAAATCCCCTATCTTTGCCAGGGAGCTCCTTAATTTCCAAGTCATGTTAATTTAGAGGGAAGGAGTTTCCATTTTCCATTTCAAGAGAAGCTCCAGAGCTCCTCAGCAGACACCTGTCTGTCAAACCAAGACAGTGCCCTGCTGCAGCTCCATCCCCATGGCAGGATCCGCGCTGGATGATCCCCAGGGACCCCCGGTGGGCAGAGCCCCCCTGAGCCCTGGTGCTGCTGATCCGTGTTGGGAAGACACCTGGCTGGGGGCTGCACACCCTCCCCGTGGCCTGGATTTTCTCTGCATTTCTCTTTGTCCTTCCCAAACACCCAAAACCAGGGTAAAAATAGAGATGTTAAATAACCACCTGCTTGGGGACACGGGGGGATCTTCCAGGGTATGCGGGGGACGCTCGGTTCCAGGGATTTGAGGGGTCCTGGGAGGGACCTGGGGGTTGCTCACGGCGTTGGGCACCCCAGTTCCAGCGGCTCTGGCTGCGCTGGGAGAGAGAAGGAGCGGGAGGAAGAGGAGGAGCGGGAAGACACGGAAGAGAAGAAGAGGGAGGAAGAGGAGGGACACAGGAGGAGCGGCAGGAAGAGGAGGAGTGATTTTGCAACCACGCGCTTCTCCCGGACGCCCGCACAGACCGCAGCGTCCCCCGGGAGCGGCAGAATCGCCCCCCAAGAACCCGCAGGTGAGTGGGGAGGGGGAGCTCGCCCCAAATCCATCATGAGGGGCTCCGGGAGGGTTTTACTTTGCGGTTCAGGGGATGTTTTGATTCGCAGGAGCCCAAAGCCGAGCCCCGGAGCGGGGAGAGCGCAGAGGGGCGATTCCGGAGCCGGGGGACCCCCGGCAGCCTGGAGGGGTGCGGGAGGTTGGTGCTGAGCGGGCTCCGGGCCCCCGAGGCTGAAAGGGGCGCTGACTGCTCCAGCTGCCCTTGGGCAGTGCCAGCATCAAACCCAACGCGCTCAGCCCTTGTCTTCATCCCCAAAGCAGGATTTCCCAAGCCTTGGCTGCATTGAGGAGGAGGCCATGAGGACGAGGTCGATGGCCCGGGAACCGCAGGCAGGTGAGGAGGAAGTCAGTGCCCCTTTCCCCCTGTGTCCTGCTCCATCTCCCAGCCCACCACGGCCCCGGCTGCAGCAGAGCCCTGGTGGGATCTCCTTGCCCTTGCCTCTGGCACGGAGGCAAATCCCATCCTGTCCTTGTCCTTCCTCCCCCAGACAAGGAGCTGAGCACGGACAGCAGGGAGGACAAATCCCCGCGGCACAGCCTCGGGCAAGAGGCCGTTTGCAGCGGCTCCACGGCGCAGGAATGCAACGGGGAGGAAAAGCCCCGCAGATCCCACAGCAGGAGGGGCTGCAAACGCACAGCCCGGGGATCCCAGCAGGAAAGAGCCAGCCCAGGCCGGGGAGGCGGCCGGAGCTCGGAGCTGGGGCTGCACGAGCAGCTTCACCATGGGGAGAAGCCCCACAAGTGCTCAGAATGTGGGAAGGGCTTCAAGTGGAGATCCAACCTGATCAGACACCGTAAAATCCACACAGGGGAACGGCCCTACGAGTGTGGGGAGTGTGGGAAGAGATTCACCCAGAGCTCAAACCTGGCTGTTCACCAGAGGATCCACACTGGGGAGAGGCCCTACGAGTGTGATAAATGCAGGAAGAGGTTTCACACCCGCATTGATCTCCTCCGGCACTATCGCATTCATACAGGGGAGAGGCCCTTCTGCTGCCCCGACTGTGGGAAGGGCTTCTATCAAAA
Organism: Erithacus rubecula; assembly: GCF_903797595.1. Lineage (NCBI taxonomy): Eukaryota > Metazoa > Chordata > Aves > Passeriformes > Muscicapidae > Erithacus > Erithacus rubecula. The sequence goes on from NW_027636366.1 coordinate 6,931, forward strand.
GTCCAACCTACTCACCCACCAACTCATGCACACAGGGGAGAGACCCTACGAATGTAATAAATGCAGGAAGAGGTTTCAGAGCAGGTCCAGCCTTCTGCAGCACTATCGCACTCACTGGGATGAGAGGCCCTTCTGCTGCCGCGACTGTGGGAAGGGATTCAAGACAAACTCCAACCTCATCAGGCACCGGCGCATCCACACCGGGGAGAAACCCTATGAGTGTCCTGAGTGTGGAAAGAGCTTCTCACAGAGGTCTAACTTGACCCAACACCAACGTCGTCTCCACTAAGAGAAGCCCTGTGAGTGCCCCGAGTGCAGGAAAAGCTTCGTGCTGCCTCCCTGTGACCTGGATTTTCTTTGCGTTTCTCTTTCTCCTTCCCAGACACCCAGTTCCGGGGTAAAAATGAAGACATTGAACTAAGACATTCCTGCTGACACAGGGGGATCTTCCAGAGGATGTAGAGGATCCTGTGTTCCAGGGACTTCAAATTTCCTTGGGGGTGTCTCAGGGCTTTGGGCACCCCAGGCCCAGCGGCTCTGGCTGCACTGGGAGATGCTGACGGAGGTTCTGGGGCAGCTGATCAAGGACCCCCTGCCCTGACACCCTCCCCGTTTCCCCCTGACCCGGCTCCCGCTGTCCCCTGTCCAGGATCCTCCTCTCCCCACTGTCACTGCCCTTGCCCCCATCCCATTCCTGTCTCACACCATTCTTGCCCCCGTCCCAGTTCAGATCCCATTTCCGGTATCATTCCCTGTCCTGTATTCTCTGCCTGGTTACCGTTCACATATTCCCAGTCCCATATTCCCTGTCCTGTTCCCCTTCTAGTATTCCTGATCCCAGTCCCATTCCCATATTTCCATTTCTTTATTTCCAGTCCCCTTCCCATATTCCCATTCCCACTCCTTTTGCCCTATCCCCATGTCTGTTCCCTGTCCTATATTCTAAATCTCCATCCCATATTTTCTTCCCAATTTCTCTTTTGATATTTCCTGTTCTGTTCCCATATTCCCATTCCCTGTTCATGTTTTCATTTACATTCCAATGTCCCTTTCCCAGTCCCCATTCTCTGTCCCTGTCCCCATTCCTGGTTGTTGGAGAGTGGAACAGAGAAGCCTCTCTGACTCCCTCCAGGAGAGAACAGTATGCAAGAATTAAATTTAAAATATTTTGAAAAGTTAAAGTACAAGAAACCACACAGACATTAAATAGATGTCTAGGTTTTAGTTTCAGGAATTAAAAATATTAAGTAGCATAGATATGAAGTAGACGTTTAAATCTTAGTGTGAAGCACGTAGAAATATGTTTCAAATACCATGAAAAGTAAAAGCCGTGGAATCTCCTATAAAATACTGGCTGATTGAGACATTAAAAACTTAGTCCCAGACAAAATAAAATTACAATATTAATATTTTATATATTCTTCACAGAGAACAGATAGGCCATATGCACAAGTTATATGTAGACTTTAGTATTATGGATTTCTAAAAGGTTTAGGAGAAATTTGTCAGGTTAATGATTTTGGCTCATTGGGTAATTTGTCCAAAAACATCCCTGTATTGTATCCAGAGCTCTCTCTCACTCCTCTCTTGTCCTTCTCTCTTTCCCCCACCATCATCATCACCACTACCAGCACATGAGGGAAGAAGAAGGTGAAGAAGAAAAGAAGAGAAGAAGAAAGGCCAGGGAGCATCTGCCTCTGGAGACTCTGCACCAGCTGCAGCTTCGACCTCTTGCAGCAGAGAGCTGCTCCTGCTTCCATCGGGACTTTATGGCAGAGAGATTGAACAGGGACTGGAGAGCCTTGGGCTCTTTGCCTTTGGAGCCTGACGTGCCTTGACAAGAAACAACTTTACAGCAGCCAGCAGCTGCTCTGCTCTGGGAAGATCTAAAGCCACAACCAATCCCCACAGCCGGTGCCAGTCCTGGTTGTGGACACTGCTGGAGGCCCAGGGACGTTTTAGCTTGGCATTTTTTTCAAGTTCTAAGCATTTTTTCAGGCCATGAAACTTTCTCAGCCTCTAGCCAGGATTTTTCCCAGGCTAGAGAATTCTTCTTTATTGTAAACACAAGAGAAAGAATCATAACAGATGATGCTGTTCCTATTGTAGGACAGCGAGATTGGAAAAAGAGAAAGAAAAGATCTAACCAATCCAGTTATTGTGAATCACCTTTGCCTCATTTCAGGCTTCAGATGAGACATGCCTGGGTCTTTGCTACTGACCATCAAGGTGTCTGCCCTGACTGCAGCAGGGGCAGAGTGTGATCACAGCTCAGCTTTCACATGCTGACCAGCTCACCAAGCACCAACCAGAGAAAACACTGACCAGATGATCCCTCTTCAAGCAGAGAATGAACATTCATCTGTTCATGTAGGAACTGTTGATATAGTTTTCATTTTTGTATTAGAATAATTACTTAGTGGTGGATTTTTTCACTGTTTGATAAGTTTGGTGAATGGTGATGGGTTTTGTTATTGTAATTAAAATTAAGTTTTAGGATTGAGTTTGTTAGAAACACAAGTTGTGAAGAGTTCCCTAGGCACTTCAGGTATCCACAAATCTCCTGAGGAGTGGTGTTTGTTCTGCTTTGACAAAGGGCCCTGGGGAGGATTACAAACACTTCTCTTTCTTTTCGTTTTTAAAAACTGAAAGGGGGAATTGTGGATTTTCCATTTGCAGTACAATAAGTATTATTCCATAATGAATATTCTAAATTCCAATAAGCAATCTATTACAATATACTAATTTCCTAATATTTGCATGCAACCTATAGGAACAACTAAATTACCATGTTTTATGGCTTTACCCTTATCTTGAGATCTTTCCTCCCAGGCTTGGGACAGGATATCTGCTGCTTCTTTGGCATGTATTGTATTTGGTTTTATCTAAACAAAGGAAGAGGTCTCAAACCTTAACATAACTATTTTCAGCATCTATGTCAAATACTGCTAACATCTCTATTTCATCTATTGTTTCAGAACTGCTTGCTAGGCATTCATAAGTCTTTGCTATTCCTTCACCAATATCTCCCACATTTCATTGAACAACAAAAATATTAGAAACTGTCTTGGTCATTATTCTCCTTATACACTGGAGTATGCAGGGTAAAAACACTAATAACACAACTATTACTAATAGAATAAACAAGCCTATTTTACAGAGTTCCTTTAGCCAAGAGGCAAAGCTCCAACCTTCGAACAACCTGTCTAGCCAGGTTGGATCACTTGTAGTAATTTGGTTAGCTAAATCCTTCAAATTGTACAGCTGTTTATGAATGGAAACAGAATGATCTGATAAATTCATGCAACACAATCCTTGAAAATCTTCACAGCCATGCCCATGAGCTTGTAAAAGGAAGTCAAGGGCTGCTCTGTTTTGTAGAGTGGCATGTTTCACTGCTTCTTCATCTGTCAACAAGTCACTAATTGCAATTGATGTGGCATTTACTTCTTTACTAAGCCAACATCCCAACTGATTTAACTGTCTCAGAGCAAATGTAGTGCTCACCTGAGGTAAAAAAATGCTTGTGATAATTGTCGTGCCAGAGTTCCATGGGCGAAAGTCACTTTCAAAATGATGTCCTGTGGAGGATCTGATTTTTCTATTTTTCTTTTTGACCACCTCTTTAACACTGGGTGCTATTATGGTAAGTTGTCCAAGTGCACAGGGGCCACCTTCTATATATAAAGGTATGCCCTACCATGCTCTGTCTCCACAAATGAGCCAAATTCCCTTGGGAAATCGTATTGGAAGTTTGCTAAATCGACTTGCGTGTGGCTCAAAATATGTGAGAAGTTTAGTTTGATTACACCAAAAAGTCACATTGCTATAAACTGGGTGATATGGGGTAACATATAAAAGAGGACTGTCTCCTTCCATGAGATGAAAGAAATAACAACTGTTCATAGTTACTGAACCTAAGATTTCAAGCTCTTGGAGATCAAATTGATCAGCTTTAAAATTGTCAATGTAAGTTTGATGTCTTTGGCTGGGAGTTGGAGATGCATGATGATCATCATATGGCCAATACCTTTCAAGGGTGACATTGTCAAAACCCTCTGGCAAAGGTACTCCTACTAAACAGGTTGAAAAAGGTTTGTCAGGACTTGTGTTAGATAAGCAGATGGTGTCGGAGCCTGCTGACTTGGCTACGGAAACCCAGATATTTGTCTGGGGTTGATTCACTGGTAACGCTTCACTACAAAAGCTAAAACGAAGGAAAACAACATGCATTCATGCAAACAATGAAACTCCATTCTTTTCTTGAACTGTTTCTCCTGGTCACTTTCTCCTGATGATTCTGCACAGTTCAGGTCTGGGTGCTTGCTTCCTGGCTTCTCGCAGGATCACTGGCTGCTGTGGAGGCTTCAGCAGGTTTTGATGCACAGTGGGGCTTCACATTATTTGCTGGCACCCACTTGAGGCCTCCATCTGTGGAAACACAAGCAAACCCTTTTCCCCATGTTATGAGGTTGTATGGTCCCTCTATTTGTCCTGTTTCTAAGTTTTTAACCAAAACTGGGGGTGCTCCTTCAGTTTTGCTTTTCTGTTATTTAAAGAGTGTTTATAAATAGGAGGATCTGGCTCGTCTGCAGAGCTGTTCAAAAAATTGTAGACATACAATGCTTTATTTAGCCTTCTTTGAGGTGAGGCCTGAGGATCTCCCCCTTTCTGTTGATCTAAAATGCGTTTTAGAGTCTGATGTGTCCCTTCTATTATTCCCTGACCTGTGGGCGAATGAGCAATGCCAAATGTATGGTGAATGCCCCAGTCATTTAAAAAGCAGCCAATTCATGTGAGGTATAAGAAGGACCATTATCAGTTTTGACCTCTTGGGGGATACCTAGATAAGAAAAGACTTGTGAAAAATGCTGGCAAACATGTTCAGCTGTTTCCCCTGTATGCACAGAAGCAAAAATTGCATCTGAAAATGTATCCACAGAGACATGGATGTTTTTTTAAGCTTCCCGAAAGAGGGATACTTAGTAACATCTATTTGCCATTCCTGCAAGCTCTCCAACCCTCTTGGGTTGGTGGCTCCTATAGCAGGAAGTGGCAGAACTAGCTGGCAGTCAGGGCAAACTCGTACAATATTTTGTGCTTGCTCTAAGGTAATGTGAAAATCTCGTTTAATTGCCTGTGCATTTTGGTGAAAGAATGCATGGCTCAATTTTGCTTGTTCAATAGTGTTAGGCAGAGTTATTGCAGCAAGCACTGAGGCATCTTCCTCATCAGAGACAGCTGATGCCAATGCATCTGCTCGAGCATTTCCTTCTGCCATAAATCCTGGGAGGCCTGAATGGGCCCTTATGTGGGAAATAAAATAAAGATTAGTTCTGTGAGACTGGGTTTGGTAAAGACAGGTAAGCCAAAGACATAACTTATCATTGTTCACATCCTTTAGAACTGATCCCCCAATTCTCTTGACAATATTAGCAACATATGCTGAGTCAGTTATCAAGTTGAGAGGTTCTGGAAAGAGCTGAAAAGCCCTTACAACTGCTGCTGATTCTACAATCTGAGGAGAACCTTCAACCTTTTGAACATCTTGTTCCCAAGCTTTTGTTTCCATATTTTGCCATGTAACTACTGAATTGTGCGTTTGCCCTGATCATCAGTAAAGACAGTAATTGCTTCTAAAGGTTCTTCTCTGATCAGAGGTTTTTCTTTGTAGCATAATTTAGCTTTGATCATTTTGTGTGCCGGATAGTGAATGGAGCAAACGCCTGGAAAATCAAGCAAGGCATACAGCAAATCTTCTGCGTTTTGCATTGCCCACTCAAAATAAGTTTTCTTCATGGGCAAATAGATAATTGCAAATTCACAACCTGCTATTGAAAGAAGCCTTGCTCTACCTTTGATGATCTGAGACATCGTTTGTAAAGGTGTGAGGATTGTCTTTAGCGACCTGTATGAAATGAAAACCCATTCAATCATTAACAAGGGATCTTTTTGAGAGGGGTCCCATTGAAAGATGAGATCACACAGTCTCAGCTCTTGTCCTAAAATTGCAAGGAAAAAGGGTTTATCTGGCATACAGCGATGTGCCTGCCTGGTTCGCAGGGCTTCTGTTTGAGCTGCCAGTGCAGCGGTTTGTGATGTCTGTGCACTAAGAACCCTTTCAAGATGTTCTGCGAGGGTTTTTCCCAATTCATTTGCTTGGATAGAAGCCACGTGCTGCGTACTTCCGATTTTATTGCAGGCATCTATCATTTCAGGCACTGTTGGTTTGTCCTTTGCCATGGCTTTGATGGCCCTTTTACATTCTGTATTGGCATTATTTTCAATGATGTCTCTTATCATTATTGGACGAGCAATGTCGTCAGTATGCTGCCTTTCAGAAGCCTGGATTACTCTATCCACAAATGTGGTGAAAGGTTCAGCTGGGTCTTGGGTAATCAGGTTGTAGGACTTTTCAAAGACTCCTGCAGGCTGAACCTGCAGAAATGCCTTGCGTGCCATTTTCTTAATATCATCTAAGGCTGCTCTGGGAAGATTCACCTGATCTTCATTTTTGTCGTCGGGATGGTCACCAGATAACTTAGATATGGTCAGAGCAGGCAGCTCTACATCCGTACTATCTCTGTAAGTTGCTAATATTTCTGTGAGCATCCTTTTCCACTTCAATTCCCATTGGAGATATTGTGAGTCAGTAAGCGTGACCATCGCGAGGTTTTTACAATCATTCGGTGTAAGTGTATGTCCATCCAATGTACTTTCTAGCACCTGTTTGAAATAGGGTGATGCGATGCCATTATCCTTTAATGCTTTCCCTAATTCCTTAAACTCATGAGACAGAATGGGAGACCACCTCCTGGGACCACCGGGCTGGGGATTAAAGATGACAGGCAGTTCCATCACATTAAGGCATTCATCTTTACAAATGTCCCGTCTAATTTTTTGCCAGTCCGTCAATACTGAAGCATCATAATATTTTTGTGGTTTTAAATCTGGCGGGGTTTGAGGATGCAGCGTCGCAGTTTGAAGCTGAGATGTCTTTTGCACGATAGGCAAAGTATTTGCAGGCGTAAAATTGTTCCTTGTTTGTTCCATTATTAACGGGGGCACTATGGCGTCACCTCCCCCTCTGTCCTGTAGAAATGCGTCTGAACTGGGTGGATTCGGCGGTAGGTGCGGTGGTACTGCTGGAGGCTCTCGGTGTACCGGGATGGTGACTGCGGAGGCGTTTCGTTGAAACGCTGGGATATGCGCCACATTTAGGTCCGGCGTAGGGAAAGCTGCAGAGGGATACGTTTGAGGACAGGCACTGGGACCCAGGAGCGGCGTGGAGGGCGCAGGCGGCGCTGGCGAGCTCCGTGCATGTGCTGCGGTCGTGTCCGGAGCGGCGGAGGTCATCATGGCGGGCGGCTGCATGGCGGGCTGCGGGCGGCCGGCTCCGGCCAGTTGTAGGGAGGGTGGAGCAGTGCTGGCATAGGCGGGCAGTGGAGCTGTGTTCGGGGGGCCAGCAGCGGGAGTCGGGAGAGAGGCGGACTGCTCTGGACTGAGAGGGGCCGGGAAGGGCAGAGACGCGCTGTCAGGCACGGACTGTGGCGCTGTCTGCGAGAGAGCCATGTCTGCAGCGGGAGACAGAGACGGGGCTGCAGCGGGGGGCCGGATCAGAGACTCATCGGGTGGCATGGGAGCCGTGCACGCAGCCATAGCCGGGGCCATATGCGGTACAGGCTGACCGGGGGCTGCGCCGCTGCTAGCGACACGGAATAGCCGCTGAGCAGCGGCGGCTCGGCCGCGGCCACGCTCCGGACGGGACGGTGCGAGCGGCGGCTCTGAAACAGGGGATTTAAGGGTTAAATAGAATGAAGAGTAGCACATATGTTTTCAGTTACTGTGTGCTTATAAGGAAAAGAAGGTACAACAAGAGACCCCTGATGTATAGGTATCAGTTACTGTGTGCTTATAAGGAAAAGGAATGCACGATAAGAAGACCCCTGATGTATAAGGAAAGGGGCCCCTCTGTGCAAAAGTGCAAAGTCTGCAAAATATCACGACCAAGAGGCTAAAAGCGCATGCGTGGAAAGACAAGGTGAAAAGTTCAACTAGTGAGGAAGACTGTTACTTCATCATTTTCCGCCCACAGACTCATTTGAAGACCACCGACTCAATTAACTACGCAGCCGCAATGAATATGCAACTAATCTCCATATGAAGCGGGGAACAGGCGGGGCAGATAATCAATATGTATAGGCGATTTAGAATATGCATGGACTTCCTAGATAAATAGAAGGTTAGAAGCATGTACGGTACGCAGGATTTGGGAGGATGCTCTCCCCCTGCGTCCAGCGCTGAATAAAATACGTACCTACTCCACAACTTTACAGGTTGTGAAGTTTATTTTCCGCGCTTCATTTGGCACCCCAGATGGGACCTTCCTGTCTGTCTGCGGGATCGAGCTGAGGGCCGGACGACTCCACGGCGCGCCCCGGGATTTCCTGGAGGAGACCCCGACCCCGGCTCGCTTACTGCAGCGACAGAAAGGACCACTGGCTGGCGGATGAAACGGTACGTATTAATTCTGGGGGGTTTGTAAGACATATGCACGCGTGATTGGAGGGCTGTTGATAAATCGCAGGAGACGTCCTGCGTACAACAAAGTCCCTGTGGAGGTCAGGCTTGCAAGCAGCGGGCCGGTGGAGTTACCGGCAGAGGGACACCGGTAGGGCCACTCCATTCCCTTAACCTCCGGGTCGAGAAGGGAGGAGGGGGGCCGGTGAAGGAATTCGCTGACTGATAGAGCAGCCGCGGAGCGACCCTAGAACGCGGGTCGAGTGGATTCCTGTTCCCAGGTGGTGTGTGTGTGTTGGAGTCCGGACATTGCGAGTGAGGTGAGTGACTGAGTGAGACGTACCCAGGAGGGGAGTAAGTGTGGGGTATGCTTTTCAGAAAGGCAGAATTGTGTAATGTGCGGCGTGATGCGAGCGGGACTGTAGCTGTGCTGAGAATATAATGATTGTTGGTAGAAAGTATGAATAATAAGTGTGCTGTGTTTGTACAAGAGTGAGCGTGCCGTGTTGGTGCATTGTGTGCTTCGTTTGCGTACTGAGAAGAGTGAAAAAGGGGGTCCGCTTTTCAATGGTTTGGGCGTGATCCTCGGGAGTTTGTGAACCTAATAGACGGCCAGATAAAGAGAGGAAACAAATTGACTGATCTAGCAGTTGGTATTGTGTGTGGGAAGGGGATTGGAAAGAAATTCTAAAGTTCAGTAAGGTGTAGCTTAGGTGTAAAGTGGGCAGGGGACGAAAAGAGAAGAATGGGATCTACACAGAGCACAGAAGTCCCTAAAGCCAGCCCTTTAGGGTGTATTATAACACATTGGAAAGAAGTTGCAGGAACTGGCGGCACTGAAAATAAATCCACCCTAATTAAATATTGTAGCCAGTGGTGGCCACTGTACAGACTAGACCACGGACTAAGGTGGCCACCTACCGGGACTTTAGATTATGATACTCTGTTGCAACTAATGTTGTTTTTAAGAAGAGAGGGCAAATGGGGTGAGGTTTCCTATTGTGACATGTTCTTCTCTCTCCGAAACCACCCTGAATGGCAGAGAGACTGTGGGATTAAGGCACCCTCTGACCCTTTAGTTCTAGCCCTTGAGAAGGAAAGGAAAGCAAATAAAGGGAAACTTGAAAGGTGTTGTTCAGCATGTGATATAGGTGAGCGGTGTACCAGATTAGACAAAATGCACAATTTGGATATGCAGGAACAGGGTATGAGTGACCTATTCAAATCTCCTCCTCGAGCTCGGAGAGAGGGAGAGGATGATTCAGAAGAACTACCTGGTCTAGCCCATTCTCCTCCCAGAAGCCCTGTGTCTTCTAGGACGAGAAATAAGGTGCTACAATTCCCTTTGAGAGAGGCTGTGGGACCAGAAGGAGGGAGGGTTCTAGTAAAAATACCCTTTTCTACTATTGATATAGAAGCATGGGAAAAAGTTGCTAAAAACTACCGTAGTGACCCAATAACTACAGCAAAGCGTTTGCGGTATATTATAAAACAACATAATCCAGATTGGTCTGATATGCAATTATTGCTGGATGCATTAACTGAAACAGAAAAGCAATTAATCCTGAAAACAGCAGGAGATCTAGCAGAGGATTATTATAAAGCCCAGCAATTGGATACAAAGGACTATTTTCCCCTCCAGAATCCACAGTGGGATCCAAACAGGACAGCAGAAATGCAGAAGTTAGAAAGCTACCAAGAATGGATAGCAAAAGGGATGGAACGGGCAATACCTAAAACTATAAATTGGTCAGCACTATATGCTGTTAAACAAGGTCCCTCTGAAACACCATCTGAATTTTTGGACCGATTAAGGGATGCAATGCGCCGCAATACATCTCTGGACCCTGAAGCAGAGGTGGGGATTCAACAACTAGTGAATTTATTTTTGGGTCAATCTACGGGGGATATTAGGCGTAAGCTTCAAAAAATAAGAGGGCCCGAGGCAAGAAATCTAGAGAATTTACTAGATGAGGCGTGGAGAGTATTTAGCAATAGAGAAGAGGGATATAAGCAGAATGTGAGGAAATTGGTGGCAGTGGTGAGAGAAGAGAGAGGGGGACAAAGTCGTGGGCAAGGTCGACGAGGGGGACAGGGGGGCCCACCTCGGTTGGGTAAAGATCAGTGTGCGTTTTGTAAAGAGTTTGGGCATTGGAAGAATGAATGCCCTAAACGGAGGAGAGACAAGGAAAAAGACGTGATTGCATATGCAAAAGGAAACTGAAGGGGACCGGGAGATCGACCCCCAGCAGATCCCCTGGTTATAACAATGGAACTGGGGGAGGAGGGAAAGGAAGTAGAGTTTGTAATTGATACAGGAGCAACATATTCAGTATTGAATAAGGCCCTGGTGCCTGTGGGAAAAGATTATGTTACGGTACAAGGAGCCACTGGCCAGTCTGAAAAGGCTTATTTTTGTAGACCTCTAAAATATAAATTTGGGAAACAATGGGGCACTCATAAGTTTTTATACATGCCGAATTCCCCAAAGGCGCTCCTGGGAAGAGACTTATTGGAACAATTACAAGCGACCATTGTATTTAAGAATGGGGAGATTACTTTGGAGGTAAATGATGAACAATATATAGAAGTATTGAGTTTAATATTGACAATCATTGAAATTGAAGAAGAAATTAGAGAAGAAATAATTAGTCAGGTGTTCCCCGGAGTATGGGCTTCCAATGTGCCAGGGAGAGCGAAAAACGCACCTCCTATAATAATTAAACTTAAAGAAGGGAAACAACCAGTTAGGATCAAGCAGTATCCTTTGAGAAAAGAAGACAGGGAAGGAATTAGGCCAGTGATTGAGAACTTTTTACAACTAGGATTACTAAAAGAATGCCAATCTGATTTTAATACTCCTATTTTACCCGTTCGGAAACCTGATGGGTCATACAGGGTGGTGCAAGATTTGCGAGCTGTTAATAAGATAACTGAAGATCTTTATCCAGTAGTGGCAAACCCATATACTTTATTAACATGCTTAACACCAGAGTTTACTTGGTTTACTGTTTTAGACCTAAAAGATGCCTTCTTTTGCCTCCCTCTCCATGAAGCCAGTCAGAAAATTTTTGCATTTGAATGGGAAAATCCTAAAACTGGACGGAGAACTCAACTCACATGGACAGTACTTCCCCAAGGGTTTAAAAATTCTCCTACTTTGTTTGGAAAGCAGCTTGCCAAGGACTTAGAGGCTTGGGAGGCCCCCCCAGAAGAAGGAAGGCTGCTGCAGTACGTAGATGATCTTTTAATAGCCACTAAGACGGAAGAAGCATGCGTGGCCTGGACGGTGAGTCTCTTAAACTTTTTGGGACTCCAGGGGTATAGAGTATCAAAGAAAAAGGCTCAGGTGGTGAAGCAGAAGGTTATCTACCTGGGGTACGAAGTTAGTGCTGGACAACGGACCTTGGGGCAAAATCGTAAAGAAACAATATGCCAAACTCCACAACCCCAGACAATAAAGGAACTGCGAACCTTTTTAGGGATGACAGGGTGGTGTAGGTTGTGGATTTACAACTATGGGTTGCTTGTTAAACCTTTGTACACGCTTATGGCAAATGGCAGCAGAGATCTCAAGTGGACTAAAGAAGCCACCCAAGCCTTTCGTCGATTAAAGGATGCTCTTATGTCAGCCCCAGCCCTAGGACTTCCTGATGTAAGTAAACCATTCTTTTTGTTCTCCCATGAGAAACAGGGGATTGCCCTGGGAATACTAGCACAGAACCTAGGGCCATACCGAAGGGCAGTTGCTTACTTCTCTAAACAGCTGGATGCAACGGCCAAAGGATGGCCAGGGTGCCTCAGAGCGGTGGCAGCTGTTGTGATGAATATTCAAGAGGCACGCAAATTCACCCTGGGCCAGAAAATGACTGTATTAGTATCTCACACAGTATCTGCAGTATTAGAGGTAAAAGGGGGGCACTGGCTTTCCCCACAAAGGTTCTTGAAATACCAAGCTATTATGGTGGAACAAGATGATGTGGAAATAGTGGTGACTAATATTGTCAACCCAGCTTCTTTTCTCAGTGGAAATCAAGGAGAACCAGTACATCACGATTGTCTGGAGACTATCGAAGCCACCTACTCCAGCCGACCAGACTTGAAAGACACCCCTTTTGACGATGCAGAAACCTGGTTTACTGATGGAAGCAGCTACGTCATCAGTGGGAAGCGATATGCTGGGTATGCAGTTACCACCAGTAAAGAGGTACTGGAATCTGGACCTTTGCCAGTAGATACCTCTGCACAGAAGGCTGAGATAGTTGCCCTGATTCGTGCCTTGGAAATGGCAAAAGGGAAAAGAATAAATATATATACAGACTCAAGATATGCATTTGGGGTTGTCCACGCACATGGAGCTATCTGGAAAGAGAGAGGACTGTTAAATTCACAAGGAAAGAACATAAAACATGCACAAGAAATAATGCGATTATTGGAAGCAGTCCAGATGCCTGAGAAGGTAGCAATTATGCACATTAGAGCACACCAGAAGGTGAGCTCAGAATTGGAAGAAGGAAATGAGCTGGCGGACAGAGAGGCAAAAGAGGCAGCAAAGGGTGAGATAATAATTGAGGCAACCTTAATTCCAGATGGACAGACATCCCTTGAAGGTAAGCCGATATATGATAAAAAGGATAAGGAATTAATTGAGGATCAGAAAGGAACATATAATGAGGAAGGATGGGCTGTCACTACAGAAGGGAGGCTGGTTGTCCCCTCCCACATACTATGGTCCCTAGTTAAAAAGGAACATCAGAAAACACACTGGGGAGTAGATGCTCTATATACCCATCTAATTGAAAAGATTACTGCCAGAAATTTATATGCTATTGTTACCCAGGTTACTCGGCAGTGTGACCTTTGCCTCCAGACTAATCCTAAGAATACCCCTAAACCAAAACTTGGTCAAATTGGAAGAGGCCAGGGGCCTGGGCAGCAGTGGCAAATTGATTTTTCAGAACTTCCAAGAAAAGGGGGGTATAGATATTTATTGGTGATGACAGATACCTTTTCAGGGTGGCCAGAAGCCTTCCCAACTAGAACTGCCAAAGCCCGGGAGGTAACTAGAGTGCTGTTACAAGAAATAATACCACGCTTTGGAGTTCCAGCCACTATATCCTCAGACAGAGGACCACACTTTATTTCAAAAATAGTGCAACAAATTAGTCGCCACTTGGGCATAGATTGGGAACTTCACACCCCTTATCATCCTCAGTCAAGTGGCCAAGTAGAAAAAATGAATCATTTAATTAAACAGCAAATTGTGAGGTTAGGACAAGAAGTTAATTTGCCCTGGCCCCAATCACTCCCATTGGCATTGATGCGAATTCGAACTAAGCCAAGGACTAAAGAAAAGTTAAGTCCCTTTGAAATGCTTTACGGGAGGCCATATGGAGTGCAAAAGGGAAATTCTACCCAAGTCGGAGAGGAGACATTGGCCACCTATATGGTGGCTTTGAGCAAACAGCTCAGAAAAATTGAAAAACATGTGGCTGGAACTCGGGGCAGAGGTCTGGATGGACCAGTGCATAATATACAGCCTGGAGATTATGTATATGTTAAGTCTTTTACAGAAAAAACCCTTGAACCACAGTGGGAAGGACCATTCCAGGTGCTACTTACTACCTTCACTGCAATTAAGATCAAGGAACAGAGCGCTTGGATCCACCATTCTCGGGTGAAGAAAGCTCCAGAAGCTCCTTGGAAAGTAATATCTGGTGATAACAGACTAAAGCTCAAGTTCACACGAACAAAATGAGCATATTACAGTTAAGGGTGTTTGGTGATTCAGGATGTAGAAATTTAATTGTTTTGTTTGTAAATATAATTATATTCCAAGAATTGGAAAGTACCTTTAGCCAGAGTGATGTCGAATGGCCTTGGTCCCAGGCTTTTGTCCGGTCTACCGGATATATGGGGAAGGTACAAAATTTGAACCTGTCAACTGTAGTCATGCATGAAAACCAGGTATATGAAAAGCACGAGTGGCGGAAACAAGGGTTGTGGTCAATTCAAGGGACTGTGGGAGAGACCATCAGAGTAGGATGTCGAATGATTAATGGAACTAACCATGAGAAACCAACTCAAATCAGTGTCTCATCTCCCCCTGCAGGCGGACATAATGAGATTTGTAAACAACACACTGGGCCACATTGTTGGTATAATTTTACATTAGATAGGACTGTTGAGGTGGTATGCCTTTGGGCTTATAGAGATCTTGGGCTCTCATTTAAATTTAGAATAAATACCATAACTGAACCTGTTCAGGTTCAGACTCAGAGTACACCACTTGAACTTAAACTTATGATTTATGAGGTAGGCCCATATATAGTGAGAAATACAGGACAACAGCAATTATTATTCAATCCAGAATGGTCTCTCAAGCGTGTTGAATTGCTAATACAAACCAATATTTCAGAGATTCAACCAGCCTGTTCCCCCTTCCTAAAACCATCCCTAGAAGGGTGGATAACATGGTTACAGAAGCAAGTATACCTTAGGAATAGGATGCGAAGAGATCTAACGGGAATGTTTGGAACAGGGTTAGGAATATTGAATGGAATTGACTCTGAAATACTAGCAAATAAGTTAACAACTGCAACAGATGATTTGACAAAACTGAGGCAACCTCTACAATCATCCTTATTGGCATTAGGAAATAGCCAGTGGCAGGTTTCAAAGGTGTTACCGAACTGGGAAAAGGCTGAGGACCAGGACCATAAGTTAATAATAGACGCACTTAGCACGGTTCAAGATAATGTGTCTTTAGCTTTCAGTTGTGTACAAGCGCAGTTATGGATTCAATCCGCAGCTGCCTTGGCTATAAGAGAAGGGAATGAAGGCACTTTTCCAATTGAGGTCCGAAAAGTTGTTTGGGACAACGCTAATGATTTTGAAAGAAAATTCCAATCCTGGTGGACTCTAGTAAATTTCACCTATGATCCTGTTACTAATATGGCCACTACCTTCGTGCTTACCATACGTAATGCTACAGTTTATGCTATTCACCCCATCATTGCATTGGGACTCAATCATGAGGGGACGGTGTTGTACCCCTCAGAGCATAGGGCGTGGGCCCGGTCAGTAAATGGGAAATGGCAAACTGTGAATGTAGAATCTTGTGTTACTCGAGAACAACAAGGGTTTATCTGTGAAAGCAATACAATTGATGCTCAAGACGTATGCCTTGACACCGAGCAGGGTGTATGCCACTTTGAAATTCATCCAGATGCTGATCAAAAGACTATACTTATATATACTGGTCAAGGATGTGTATGTTTAAGAACCACTTGTGTTTTTGTAAACATAGACAACGAGAATGTAACCCTGCCTGTTAAGAATAACTCTAACGTCTGTATTTGTAATTTCGTTAAAATTATGGGATGTGATTTTTCATATTCGTCACCAGTTACATCCCACCAGCTGATAAGGTCTAACTACACGACATACCACAAACTGTCACCTACGCCCATTGGAATGAACCTCACATTGGTAAAGCAATTGGTAAAACATCAAGACTTAGCAAAAATTTTGAAAGAAATCAAAGAGAGTGGGCAAAAGACTTTAGTCACTGTTCACCATGATATCCAAGAAATAAATAGAGTCTTAGAAAGGGTTAAGAAGGATGCAAGCCACAATTGGTGGGATGCCCTTTTCGGGTGGTCCCCAACTGCAACTGGAATTTTAAATACATTATGTCATCCAGTAATTGTGTTATTGGTTTTAGTTAGCCTAAGCTTACTGCTGTCTTTTGTACTACTTATTTGGAATTGGAAGATGCTACAACGGATGGCAATACTAACTTCATTGTCGAGAGTACATGGGAAGGCATTAAGAGATACATATCGTAAGGATGTAGAAAAAGAAATCTTGTATTAAGTAAAAGAATTTACTAATTTTCTAGAAAAGGGGGGACTGAAACAGGGGATTTAAGGGTTAAATAGAATGAAGAGTAGCACATATGTTTTCAGTTACTGTGTGCTTATAAGGAAAAGAAGGTACAACAAGAGACCCCTGATGTATAGGTATCAGTTACTGTGTGCTTATAAGGAAAAGGAATGCACGATAAGAAGACCCCTGATGTATAAGGAAAGGGGCCCCTCTGTGCAAAAGTGCAAAGTCTGCAAAATATCACGACCAAGAGGCTAAAAGCGCATGCGTGGAAAGACAAGGTGAAAAGTTCAACTAGTGAGGAAGACTGTTACTTCATCATTTTCCGCCCACAGACTCATTTGAAGACCACCGACTCAATTAACTACGCAGCCGCAATGAATATGCAACTAATCTCCATATGAAGCGGGAAACAGGCGGGGCAGATAATCAATATGTATAGGCGATTTAGAATATGCATGGACTTCCTAGATAAATAGAAGGTTAGAAGCATGTACGGTACGCAGGATTTGGGAGGATGCTCTCCCCCTGCGTCCAGCGCTGAATAAAATACGTACCTACTCCACAACTTTACAGGTTGTGAAGTTTATTTTCCGCGCTTCAGCTCCACGGCCAGCGCGGCTGCAGGGCCATGTCCAAGCGGAAACGCTTTGCCGCAGGCGAGCTCCGGCGGCTGGTTCACTGTCCGACAGGCTCCCCCCGGTTCGGGAAAGGGGACCGTCCCCGGGGGCGCCTGCACGGAGTGAAACGGCGCGGTCTGGCTGGCCGGGGCTGGGGATTGCAGCAGGGGTGTGTTTATCAAAGCCGTGGACACAGCAGAGTGCTGGGCATGTAACGCGCCGGGCACAATGGGCTCCACGTGCATAATGGCGGCGGCGCCTGGCGGTGGGGGGGGCAGGGGAAGCCATGGGCAGGGGGGAGGAGGGCAGGGGCGGCGCGGCGGCAGCAGCAAGCAGCGCGGTCGCGGCGGGGGCAGGGGCAGGCAGGCACGCAGGGGCGGGGTCGGGACGCGGCTGCACGGGGGCTGGGAGTCGGGACAGGGACGGCTGCGGGCACCGAGGGGGCGAGGCTAGGACGCGGCAGGCAGAAACGTAAGGACAACGTCCGAGGCGGCGAGATCGGGGGTATGAGGGGGGGAAGCCAGCGGCAGGGCAAACGCAAGGGGTCCGGGAGCTGCGGGAGGGGCAGAGACAGGCAGGAGGGGGGCTGGGGGGACGGGGCCGGGGGTGGATGTGGGCACCGAGGGGGCAGGCACAGGAGCAGCAGATGGTACGGAGGGAGGGGCGGTGGGAGCAGCGGGACGGGTCACAGGATCCGCAGCAGGGGTAGGGGGAGCGGGGTCCGGAACGGCGGGAGCGGAGGGCGCAGTGGCAGGGGTCTGCGGGAGCGGGGATGTCGCGCTGCGGGGTCCGGGAAGAAGATGGAGGGCTCATCGCGACGCAAACTCGTGATGGTGGGGGGTGCAGCAGCCACAGGGTCTGGCCAAGCAGGGCGGTCGCAGCGGGCTGACCCTTTCAGGCAAAGAGCTGGACCAACGCCCTGCAGGCTGGGACCAGCTCCGCAGCTGCCATATACCGGCGGGAAATATCATTTAAAAGTTTAACACCCACCATGTCCTAAAAGTTCCTAGTAAAAACCGCAGAGTGGTCTCTGTTCGGGAAATTAACTATGGTCCACTCTAGGAGGCTTTTCCAGTTCCTGCTTAGGCAAATCAATGTGACTAGAGCCTAATAAATGCTTTAGTTGCTCATAAAGAGCTCTCTCGTGTGCAGAGTGAGTCTGTCCCATTATTGGTTTAATATACTAGCCTCGGTAATCGCAGATACAGCGTCCAGTGTCCGGCCCTCCTCAGAGACGCTGGCCAGGCAGTGTCGCGGCGCGGGGGGCGCTGTGCTCCCGGTCCCTTCCTCTGAGCTGTGCCTCAGGTGTCGCTGTGCAGCTGCCAAGCGCACTCGGGGACCTCCCTGTCTCCAGACTTAGAGCGATAGCCCAGGCGGGGCCAAGCAGCGCCGGACCGTGCTCTGTGCACAAGGCAAACTCCCGCTGAGCTGCGGGGAGCGCCCTGGCAGCGCCCTCGAAGAGCTCAGGCACCACCGGCCAGCGGCAGCGTCGGAGCCCCGAGGCCATCAGGCAAATCCAGCCAGAGCTCGGCTCCCCACACTCGGCGCTTGCCTTGATAGAATGAGTTTAAAGAGCTCCGGCCCAGAACGCTGTCAAACAATAGAAAGCCGTGCTCACGAAAACCGAGGAAGTAATTAAAAGTAGGTCTAATTACTGTCCATGGAAAAACGTCCCACAGCGAAGAGAGTGAAGTAGCTGGCCCTTTACCACGTTGTGCGCCAAACTGTGGGACCGGGGGGTTTCTGGACGGTCGCTGGACAGACTCAGGAGATGATTATTTGCTGTTCTTCAGGGTTGTATTTTATTACAGGGCGTGGGTATAAGAGAGAGCTTAGAGAAAAGTTAGAGATCAGAGGTAATAAGAGCGGAGAGGAGGAACGGGGAGGGAAGAGAGGAGAAGCAGGAGCAGAAGAGAAGAAGAAGGATTTTCCATTTGCAGTACAATAAGTATTATTCCATAATGAATATTCTAAATTCCAATAACCAATCTAATACAATATACTAATTTCCTAATATTTGCATACAACCTATAGGAACAACTAAATTACCGTGTTTTATTGCTTTACCCTTATCTTGACATCTTTTCTGCCAGGCTTGAGACTGGATATCTGCTGCTTCTTTGGCATGTGTGGTATTTGGTTTTATCTAAACAAAGGAAGAGGTCTCAAACCTTAACTATTTTCAGCATCTATGTCAAATACTGCAAACATCTCTATATCATCTATTGTTTCAGAACTGCTTGCTAGGCATTCATAAGTCTTTGCTCTTCCTTCACCAACAGACTCCCAGTGTCTCCAGTGTCACAGCACGCTCTCATAGGTGTCACTGGTGTCCTTTAGTTGCCCGTGGGGTCCTGGCAGCTCTGTGTGGGTCACCCACCCCGGCGGTGCCACCAGTGACAGCCCCCGATGACAGCCAGGAGCAGGAGCAGGTACAGGAGGGTCCTGCCGACATTCACAGCCACTGCTGGGGACACAGAGGGACACAACGGGGTCACCCTGAACCCCGGGAGTCCTGAACACTCCAGTGATTCCGTGTGACGTCACCTGTGAGTCCAGTGGTTCCCTGTGGTGTCACCTCCAGGGCCAGCTCTGGGCTGAGTGCCCGGAACACGCGGTGCCCGTCCTGTCCCAGCTGGTTGGTGGCCACGCACTGGTAGGTGCCCAAATGTCCCACACTGACAGCCCCAAGCTCCAGGAGGGGACCCCGGGCCACCTCGTGCCCATTGTGCAGCCAGGTGAAGGTGACAGGGACTGAGCCCACCTGCACTGAGCAGCGCAGGGTCACGGGGTCACCTGGGCATATCTGGAGTGCCGGGGGACCGGGGGTGATGGTGGCATTGGCCACGGGCACTATGGTGACACAGACAGGGCTGAGGTCAGTGGGAGGTGCTGGCATCCACTAGGGAGAAGGGGCTGGAGTGGGGGATAAGGTTGGGATGGGTGGGAAGGGGATGCTGTGGGTGGAGTCGCTCATAGCCCGAGGATCCCTCTCACCCCAGATGGTGACATTCAGGGGGACACTGTCAGCCACGGTGTCAACAGGCATAAAAGGTCCTATTTTGGTGCCACAGCTCCAAGCGAGGGGTGGTGCCCAGTCTTGTCCCCGAGCCCCCCTGGTGCCAGAAGGACAGAAGGGGACTTGTCCCCACGGACACCGTTCAACTCAGCACCAGGTGATCCCCTAGTGCTACCTGTCCCCGGGGGGGGGGGCTGCAGTGACAGGGACACACGCGCAAGTGCAAGACCCCTGCGGAGTGACACAGGCGGGACTGGGGACATGGGAGGAGTGGGGTCACCAGGGAGCAGTGAGGGAATCAGAGAGGGGGAGGATCAGAGAGGATTGGGGGGATCCCAGTGAGGAAGAAGACGGTGGGGACGCGTGGAATGGAGTGGAAGGGACCCCATGAACAGATGGCATATTCAGAGAGGGTACACCAGGAAAGGGTTGAAGGGAAGATTTTGGGTGCCCTGACAGGGATGGTGACCTATTGACAATGCAGGGACCTCAGATTAGCACAGTTGCACTCAGGAAGGGACTGAGGGGACCTGGTAAGGGATGCAGACACGAGGAGAGGCGATGCAGGGACCCAGGGAGAGAGCTGGGAAGGCAGGGCGGCACACAGAGGGTTGAGCAGGGATGGGAGAGCTGGGGGGGCTGTGGGGGCTCCCCGTGCCCATCCCCACACTCAC